>NC_056733.1:883209084-883401584 GCF_019279795.1 Protopterus annectens | reverse complement strand
GAGACCACTGTCCACCTGTGTCCCTAAGTCTCTTATCACACTTTCAGTGTTTAGTGTACTGCCACCTATATAATAATTCACAGATACATGTTTTTTCCCAAAAGGGATAACTATACATTTCTTGGCATTGAGCTTGAGCCCATGGCTCTGGCACCAAGCATCTGTTCCTGTAAGGCCCTTTTGTAGAATATTCACATCATTTAGGGATTCAATAATGGCTCCCAGTTTGCAGTCATCTGCGAACTTTGTTAGCCAGAGTCCCTTAGTGTTGGCCTGTTCTTCAGAGAAGTAGATGCCAAACAAGAGCGGTCCCAGGACTGAACATTCAGGTACTCCACTTGTCACTTGTCTGGAGCTGGATTTGGAGTCGGCTACTTTTACAGTGTGGGTTCCATCAGTAAGCCAGTTAGCAACCCATTGGGTGACATAAGGATTAATGCCCAGCTTAGTAAGTTTATCTATGACTCCAAAGTGGGGGATGGTGTCAAAGGCCTTGGCAAGGTCTAGATAGGCTGTGTCGACCACCTTACTCTTGTCCATGGCTCTGGAGACTGACTCGAAGAAGTCAATCAGGTTCAGGAGACAAGATCGGCCCTTCACGAACCCAAACTGGGTGGGGTCCATGTTTGAAGGTTGTCAATGTCTTTGTTTATAAGTTCCATGATAATACGCTCCATGGCCTTGCAGATAAGGCTTGTCAGACTGATGGGACGGTAGTTTCCGGGATCCAAGGTGGATCCCACCTTGTGGAGTGGGATAACTGTAGCTCTGCGCCACTCAGTGGGCACGAAACCTGAGGTGAGGCTATGATTAAACATGACACTAAGGTGAGGTGCCAGTTCATGTAGTACACAGCCCAAGATGTCATCTGGTTCCATAAATGCTGTATTCTTAGCTTTGGAGAGTGCATTTTTTACCTGTGTGGTCGGAATTTAGTTAACCATGCTCTGTCCTGACTTTTGCAGTTGATGTTTCTGATTTTTAACTGTTCAGTTAATATGTCTTTTAAGTATTTTACTTTCACGTGGAACTAATTTATTGTTTTTCCTACTTTTCTTTAGCAATCTCTAGATGTACATAATTCTTTATCATGTAAAGGCTCAGATACTGCCACCTTCATTGACTTCAACTAGATCAGAGGAATATTCTCTGGGATGGCTGGTGAGATGAGCGCATAATGTGTGTGTGTGTGTGGGGGGGGGGGGGTGGATGGAGTAGCTGTATAACAAACAGTCAAGTTTTATGAGATTAAAACCAGTTACCTGACTGCACATATGAATATACAACATACAAGTGAAAGATATGCTGGGGAGGCAAAGCATCATAACTAACAAATAACAGGATGCAGGGTAACAGTACTTTATAAACTGGTACTTTGTAAAAAGCACTAAAGTAGTCACGGCATTAACTTACACACAGACCTGGTACTTACATAGAACTTGAGCAGGGCACCATCAGAATTGCAGCACCAGGATCGCCGTCCCAAGTATTCATGGGCCGTGTTCAGCAGCATGAGGGAGGAAGGAAGCATTGGGCTGTCTAGTTCATCTGTAAAACAAGAGCAAAGCACTTTACATCTGCCTGAAAATCAGTTGAAAAAACACAAAAAATACTCCATCCTACTTTCATGGAAAAGGAAAATAACTTGCCACTCTCTTGTGAATGGCAAACGATAAACAGAAGGCCACTATCCAGCATGATAATATAGTACTACAAAATGAAAAAAAGAAGTTATGTACTTACCATAACGTTCCATTTGAGTTGTTCATCTCACCTTCACTCTTTACTAATGGGGTTCAGAGCTGATCCCTTGGCGCCAAGTCGTCTCCTACTGCAAAGCTTGAGGATTTCAAGTAGCTCGAGGCCAAGTCATATCCCATGATGCACCCTGATTTACCTCAGATCTTGTTTGCTGCATAAAATACCATATGTCATTCTATAACTACAAGACAGAAAGTGTAGAAGGATTGAGTGACCAGGAAGGATCTAGCATCTTGGTCTTCTGAAAGCCCAGGAGGGGGTAGGAGGGAGGGACGCAAGAATGAAGGCGAGATGAACAACTCACATGGAACGTTATGGTAAGCACATAACTTCTTTATGTGAAGTTGTTCTATCTCGCTGTTCATTCTTTACTGATGGGTAGCATCCCAAGCATGATCAACCTCGGGTGGCTCACGGGAGTATATTCCTCAAGACCGTGGATCCAAAGGAGGCCCTGTCCCTAGAGGCCCTATCAACTTTGTAATGAGTGATAAAGGTATGAGGTTTTGACTAAGTGGCTGCTGCGCAAATGCTATCAATATTAAGTCTGGCAGAAAAAGCAGATGATGTAGAAACTGCTCTGGTTGAGTGAGCTTTAATTTTATGTTGCAAGGGCATATGGGCAGCTGAATAAGCAAAGGTGGCACAATCAGATAACCACTTAGAGTTGTTTTAGCCACTTGCATCCCCTTCCTGGAGTCTGAGAATGAAACAAAAAGCTGGTCTGATTTGCTGAAATCTTTTGTTCTATCCAAATATAATCGGAGCTGTCTGTGAACATAAAGTTTGTGCAGCATGTACTCTTAAATTATTGGAATGGTTGGGGAAGAAAAAGTACAGTTGTGTACACTTACCATAAATGTAGATGTTAGAGTGTATTCACTGTTGCAGTCATTACATTTGGGTAATCTGCTGGCAGGTTGCCCTCAGTTGGCCTGATTAACAAAGTCTTGGGTCCTGCGTCGGTTGCTGTCCCTTCTTCCATGATGTCAGGGGTATAAAACATGCAGCAGATGCCATTTTCATCAGCATTTCTTGCCCCTGATGTCAGGTGCCCTCCCAAATGGGGAGCAATATATATATATATATATATATATATATATATATATATATATATATATATATATATATATATATATACACATAAATATATATGCATGTAATTTAGAACACAACAAATATACCTCCAAATAAAATCAAATACACCAAAAAGGCTTTTCAGCATAGTAAAAGAAAGAAGAGGTAGTAAAAGAAAAACAGGGGGCTGGCGGGTGGGTAACCAGGACTGCAACAGTGAATACACTTGAACATCTACATTTATGGTAAGTGTACACAACTGTACTATGTTCTTCGTGTTTCACTGTTGCAGTCATTACATTTGGGTAGAATCCCAAAGCTGTGGTTGGGAGGATGGAATTATACAGCATTAGGAGCAGCTATAAGGCCCTGCAGGACAGCAGTGGCAAAGCCTGCTCTGGATTTAGAGAAGAGAGGTAAATGGTAATGTTTGGTGAACATATGAAATGAACTACAGGTAGCTTCTAAAATGTCTCTGGTAGGAACCCCTCTGAGGAAAGCTGCAGAAGTAGATGCAGCCCTGGTGGAAAGGGATCTGATCCCCTTGGGAACAGGTTTACCATGGTGCATGTAGCAGAAACAAATACAATGGCTTATCCATTTTGAAATAGTCTGCTTTGAAATAGCCTTTCCCTCTGCCCCTGCAGCAAATGCCACCAGTAATTGCTCAGATTTTCTTAGAGATTTTGCCCTGCTTAAGTAGAATCTTAGTTGTCTGTGTACATCCAATGAATGCAGAATCCGCTCACCCTTGTTCTGTGGATATGGGAAAAAAGTTGGCAGATGAATGGACTGATTAAGAGCCACACTAGATACCACTTTAGGCATAAATGATGGATTGGTCCTGAGTGCCAACCTGTCTGGGTAAAAGATAATAAAAGGCTCCACTGCCATGAGAGCCTGTAGTTCTGAAATCCTTCTAGCTGAAGTGATTGCTAAAAGAAAAGCCGTCTTCCAAGAGAGACATTTTATGTCTGCAGTAGCAGCTGGCTCAAAAGGAGGTAGGGTGAGCTTTTACAATACAAAATTGAGGTTCCATGCAGGAGTTGCTGCTCTCCTGGGAGGTCTTAAACTTTTGGCCCCTCTGAGGTACTGCTTTAGCAGGGGATGAGAAAAGAGGGGAGGCTCTGTGTTGTAATGAGCTGAAATGGCACAGGCATGTATTTTTATGGAAGAGAAAGATAGGCCCTTGTGAAGCATCTCAGTTAAATATTGCAGAATCTGAGGAATATTGGGCATTGCTGTGCTTATTCCTTGTGCTTGGTTCCAGGCACAGAATCTTTTCCATTTATCAGCATAACATTTTCTAGTACTAGGCCTTCTAGCCTCCAAAATGACATCCATCACAGGTTTGCTGAGAGATATAACTGGTGAAATTAGTTGATTAGCCATGCTGCAAGATTCAGAGTGTGGAGCAGAGTGTGCAGAATTTGATAGTTCTTCTGAGACAGTAGACAAGGTGTCTGAGGCAGGTACCACGGAGGAAGGTGTGACATATTGCGTAGGAGCGGGTACCAGTGTTGGCGAGGCCAGTCTGGAGCAATCAAAACCATTTTTGTTTTTTCCTGTCTGACTTTTAGTAAGACCTTGGAGAGTAGAGGCAGAGGGGGAAAGGCATAGACTGATAGGTTTTTCCAGCTGAAGGATAGGGTGTCCACTTTCCAAGCTTTTTATGATGAATTATTGTGCAGAATTTGTCCAACTGATAGTTCTGGGGTGAGGCAAAAAGATCTATGTCTGGGCTCCCCCATTTGTGTGTCAACGTGCTTATGATTTGTGGATCCAGATTCCATTTGTGTGGGTCCACACCATTTCTGCTTGGTTTGTCTGCCAGAGTGTTTTGCTTTCCTAGCAGGAATTGAGCTTGTTGATGTATTTGATAAGTCAAGGCTGTGTTCCACAAAGCCATGGCTAGTCTGCAAAGGGGGTAGGAATGGGTACCCCCCTGCTTATGTACCACATGACTGGTGTTGTCTGCCTTTATCAGTAGTTGTCTTGGATGAAGATAGTCCTTGAAGACCATCAGAGCATTCTGTACAGCTAGCATCTCTTTCTGGTTGATATGTAGGTGCATTTGATTTGGGCTCCATTGGCCCTGAATGCATCTCCCTGCCATATGCGCCCCCAAGCATAATCTGATGCGTCCGTAGTCAGGGTTTGGGTGGCAGGGGGCGGAATGAATGACAGTCCCTTGTTTTGGTGACAGGCCTCTGCCCACCATAGGAACTCTTGCTGCAGGCAAGAAATGATAGGAATCATTGTTTCCAGGCTGTGACAATGTTGACTCCATAAGCTTTTTAGGTACCACTGAAGTTTCCTCATATGCAGTCTTGCATATGGAATTATTAGAATGCAGGAAGCCATGAACCCCAAGGTCTGCAGAATTTGTCTTGCAGATAGATGGGTTTTTGTGGCCACTTGTTTGAAGTAAGTCAAATTTGTTTTACTGGCGTAAGGTAAGTCACCTGGGCAGTTGTATTCAAGCTTGCATCCAGAAATGTAATTATTTGAGAGGGAACAGTTGTGATTTATTTTCGTTTATGGTGTACCCTAGACAAGTTAGAAGCCTTTTTACAAAATGCCAGATGTTTTAGAAGAGTGTCCTTGTTTTCTGCCTGAATTAGGCAATCATCCAGGTATGGATAAATATGAATGTTTCTTTGTCTGCAAAATGCAATTACTGGTGCCAGGCACTTTGTGAAGACCCTGGGCGCAGTAGATAAGCCAAAGGGCAGTGCAGAGAACTGGTAATGCAAATAGCCTGCTTTGAATTGGAGGCATCTTCTGCAAGATTCCCTGATTGGGATATGCAGGTAAGCCTCTTTTAAGTCTAGAGTTACCAGCCAGGCATCCTTGCCTAGCATAGGCAGTAACTGTTGTAGAATCAGCATCTTGAATTTTGAAATGTCCAGGAATGTATTTAGACTGGATAAGTCCAGAACTGGACGCCATGATTTGTCTTTTCTGGGTACCAGGAAAAGTCTTGAATAGAAACCTTGTCCCTTTTCCTTTTCTGGGACTGGTTGAATAGCCCCCATATCCATGAGGGACATAACTTGTTTCTGGGCCTCTGCCCACTGATTTGGAGGCAGATCTGGCCATCCGTTTGGGACTGGCAACGTGTGGAAATGAAATCTGTATCCCTGGGATACTATATTTAAAACCCACTTGTCCTGGGTAATAAGATGCCAATTTTGTGCATGAAGACCAGTTTTCCTCCCAAAGGGGCTGCCAAAAGATAAGTGCTTGGTGATGGCAGAGGAAAGTCATTGTGATTGTTTGCCGTAGGGAGGTGCCTTGCTACTTCCAGGTTTGGAGGTGGAGGTACCCCATTGTTTTGTTCTGTAAGTTCCTTGTGACTGAAACCTGGAGCCTTTGGATTGTCTGAGTTTCACCTGAGCGGCTCTGGTGGGTACTGGAAAGGACCAATTCTTAGTAGGCCAGTGCCTACTGAACCTGGGTGGCTGCACTTGCAGGAAATCTTTTACAGTTTGCATAGATTTAGCTTAGTCTTCCATCTTTTTCAAAACTACTTCTGCCTTATTACCAAATAGACTGTCCTGTTGTAAAGTAGCATCCAACAATTTTGCTTTAACATGATCAGGCAGATTTTGCTCCTTGAGCCAAGCATGCCTTCTTATCACAGATCCAGTTACAGCGGCCCTGGCAAGAGGCCTCCAAGGAATCAAAACCATATTGCAAAGTATGCTTTCCAACTTGTTCAGCTGAATGCAATAAATCCTGTAACTCTATTTTCCACACAGTTAGAAATTAACATAATTTTCTGTTTAAGTAAGCCCATGACATCCTTCTGATATTTAAGCATATGAAATTGACAGTTTAAAGCCCTGATAGCCAAGGTTGCATACGTGTAAACCTTCTTACCCCATCTATCCAGCGCCCTGGAGTCTCTATCAGAAGGGGTAGAATTTTTAGCAGTAGAAGCCTTAACACCTTTGGGACCCTGAGAAATGGTTTCAGGATCAGCAGTAGGGTTTTTAAAAAGGAATTTGTGGGAATCAGGAACCCTGTAATATCTGTCTGGCTTACTAGGAGCCGGAGGCAGGGAATCAGGAGCCATGCTGGATTCTGAGAAAACATCATCAACAATGTCTAGAACAGGAGGTACAGCCAAAGGCCTATGCTGAGGAAGAAGGAAATCCCTAAGCCTCTTTTTAGATTCTGAGAAATCTTGACTCTCCCAGTGAAAATGTTCCCTTAAGGTATGCAAAGTTTCTCCAAAAGAAAAATCCTCAGGAGGAGAACAAGAAGGGATGTATTCTTCTGCATCAGAGTCCTCATAAGGTGGAATAGGTAATTCCTGATCAGAATAAGAATCAGAAGAAATGGAAACCTGATCTGATGATTCATAATCAGTGCCTTGCCTAGGCCTCTTAGCAGGAGGGGGACGAGAACCCCTGATCAAGGTAATTAAATCCTCAGCCATTTTGATCATTTGTTTTTTAGGCATTACGGCCTGTACACGTGGCCCAAGCGTCAGTTTTTTAGACATAGAAGTTGATTTTGGCCTAGGATTTGAAGATGGCATTGGTTTAATATACAAACCTTTAGGCCGGAAAACACCCTTTGAAGCCGGTGCCTGCTTAGCAGCTCCAGACCCATCTAACAGAGACATCCGCGGGTTCAATACTTAAAAGTGTCTTGTGGCATACCAGACTCCGAATGGGTCTCAGTAGAGGCCTGCGAATCAAAAGCAGCGGGCATCAGGGGCTGCGAAAGCGCCTCACTGAGTACCGGCGAACGGCTTAGGAGAAGCTTTGTTGTCGGTTTTGGACCACGACGGTCTGTCTCTAGCTTTTTCTTTGCATTTTTTGTGTATTGCAGTAGTTGGATTGCTAACCGATGACCTTTCTGGATAGTTAAATCTTGAGCCAAAATATTTAGATGCAAAAATATACAGACGCTTAATAGTGCGTTGATTAAATTTAGCACAAAGCCGACAGCAAGGTACGTTGTGGTCAGGGCCTAGGCAAGGAATACAGTAACAATGAAAATCCTTACGAGGTATTTGCGTCCCACAAGTAATACAATTATTAACTTTTACTGACATCGGTAAGGAGCAAGAAAAAGTTTCCCCAACGGGTTACTTAGCTTTAGGTTGAAGGCTTTGGTTCTGAAACTCGAAAACAAAAATTTCAGGAGTCGGCCGACCGGCACTTGCGAACTGCTTCTGCTTCGGGCACCACGCGGCAAGAAAGACTGATGAAAATGGCGTTGGCTGCATGTTTTATACCCCTGATAACCTGATGTCATGGAAGAAGGGACAGCAACCAATGCAGTACCCAAGACATTGTTAATCAGGCCGACTGAGGGCAACCTGCCAGCAGATTACCCAAATGTAATGACTGTAACAGTGAAACATGAAGAACATCTGGGAAATCAATAATTTGGTTAAGATTAGTTTCAGTGCAAATTTAGGGTAAGAAAGAGGGGTGCGAGACTGCCAGCATGGAAAACCAAATAAGGAGGCTTGATGGATAAGGCCTGAAGCTCTGACACACTGCGGGCAGAAGTAATATCCACTAAAAAGATGGCTTTCCATGACAAAATTGAGGTCACATGAGGACGCTGGTTCAAATGGTGGAAGAATTATGCAGGAAAGCATAACATTTTAATTCCATGGAGAATACAGAGATTTCACAGGTGGTCTGATATGAAAGGTCCCTTTAAGAAAGGCTTTGAATAATTTGTGTGACATAATATTCAATCCTTCAAATCCCAGATGAACGTTAGAAATGGCGGCAAGTTGAACACGGACTGTTGCTGCTGCAGCTCCTTATTTAAATATCATGGTTAAGAATCCTAGAATAGAGACCATAGGGACTTGGTAAGGATCAATGTTGTTTTTAGAGGCCCATATAGAAAATGTTTTTCCATTTGCTGAGGTACAGCTTCCTTGAATAGGATTTGTGAGGGGAGAATTTGCTTCGTCTCATTGAAAAGGTTATGGAACCTAGCTATGATGGGAATTGGAGCAGCCAAGCTGTCAGCTTCAGGGACTGCAGAGAGGGATGAAGTTCCCAAAAGTGTGTCAGTAGGTCTGGAACTAGATCCAGAATCCAGGGGTCCGCCAAAAGATGAAGTCAAAGGAAGGGAAACCAAATCTGACGAGGCCAATAGGGAGCTATTAGAATGATGGTCCTTCCCAGGGCTTTGGCTTTCTGTAATACCTTGGGTATCAACATGACTAGTGGGAATGCATAGAGGAGACCCGGGGGCCAATCATGAACGAGTGCGTCCCTTGGGACTTCTCCCGGAGGGGAAATCAGGGTGAAGTAGCTTCTGCATTTGGTGTTCGTGTGACTGGCAAAAAGGTCACAGCAAGGCTGGCCCCACCTGTAGAATATCCTGTCCACTATTTCCATCTTGACTGGTGGGAATGCAAAGAGGAGACCCGGGGGCCAATCATGAACGGGTGCGTCCCTTAGGACTTCTTCCGGAGGGGAAATCAGGGTGGAGTAGCTTCTGCATTTGGTGTTCATGTGACTGGCAAAAAGGTCACACAGCAAGGCTGGCCCCACCTGTAGAATATCTTGTCCACTATTTCCATCTTGAGGGACCACTCATGGAGCAACATAATTGCTCTTCTCAACTTGTCTGCTATCATGTTAGATTTCCCCGGGATGTGCATTGCTAACAGAAAGCGCTGGGTGGAAATAGCCCACTGCCATACTCTGAGGGCCTCGCGACAAAGGGGTATGATCTGGTTCCTCCTTGTTTGTTCAAATACCAGACCACTGACATGTTGTCCGTCTGAATCACAATCGTACCTAGAGGAAGAGAGTCCTGAAAGTACTGCAATGCCAAAAGTATTGCTCTCACCTCTAGGACAGTGATATGCAGCTGTGTCCTCTTGATCGGTCCATGTGCCTTGGGGCCGTCTTTCCCTGAAAATGCCCCCCCATCAGGAAAGTGTCCGTGGTCACTGTGGCCACAGGAGGGGGTAGCAAAAATGGGTGTCCTATCGTAACATGAAGTGAGGTCAACCACCACTGAAGATCCTTTTTACAGGAATTTGTGATCATTATCATGTGAGACATGGGGAGTTCTTGGTAAGACCACTGAGTGAACAACAGCCACTGTAGTATGCGCATCTGCATATGACCCAGTGGTATGGCTAGAATAGCTTCCTGCCATCATACCGAACAATTTCAGAACTTCTGATGCTGGTGCTTTGTTTTTGGATATTAGAATGCTGACATGCTAGTGGAGAAGTACGACTCTTTCTGCTGGAAGTCTTAGCGTGGTGGTGGTGGTGTCTAGTTATGCTCTGATAAAGATGATATGCTGCAATGGCGATAAGGCAGATTTTCCTGAGTTTACTGTAATACCCAGCTAATTGCAAAGTGACAGAGTGGACTCCCTGATGCCTGGTGGTGGTGGTGGCAAGGAGCCAATCGTCTGGGTACGGAAACACCTGGAATCCTAAACGTCTCAGGTGAGCCGTGACCACTGCCATGCATTTGGTGAATAATCTGGGGACTGTAGTAAAACCAAAGGGCAGGGCTCACAACTGGTAATGATTGGCTCCCAGCTGGAAGCGCAGATGATCCCTGGATGGCTCTGCCATTTTTATATGGTAGTATGCATCCTGGAGAGCTATCAAGCACATCCAATTGTCTTTCCCTAAGAAGGGAAGTATTGACTGAAGCTTGACCATCCGAAAAAAGAAGTTATGTACTTACCATAACGTTCCATGTGAGTTGTTCCATCTCACCTTCATTCATCACTGATGGGTTTGGAGCCGATCCTCGGCTCCGACACAGCCGACTAGCAAGTTCTCCAGTAGCTCGAGACCCCACCCTTATCCCATAATGCACTGCTGGAATTACCTCAGATCTTGTTTGCTGCGTACCATATAGTAGTACAATAATTATTCTGCCTAGGAATGAATACACATTGAAAAACCAGGATGAAGACAGCCTCCAGGTCAACTGCCAGCCAGGAGGGGGAAGGAGGGAGGGACGTGAGAATGAAGGGGAGATGAAACAACTCACATGGAACGTTATGGTGAGTACATAACTTCTTTATGTGAAGTTGTTCAATCAAGCGTCCCTAGCACCCTGATCTTGGGTGGCTCACGGAAGTACACTCTTCAGAACCGTAGAACCAAAAGAAGCCCTGTCCCTGGAGGCCTTATCCACTTTGTAATGAGTTATAAAACTGTGAGGTTTAGACCATGTGGCTGATGCACAGATGTTATCCAAAGGTAATTTGGCTTCAAAGGCTGAAGAGGTAGAAACTGCTCTGGTTGAATGAGCCTTTACCTTACTAGACAAGGGCATATTATGACAAGCATATGTGTAGGTGATACAATCAGACAGCCACTTAGGGTTGTTTTAGCAACTGGTTTACCTTTCCTGGCCTCAGAAAAAGACACAAAGAGCTGATCTGATTTCCTAATGGCTTTTGTTCTGTCCAAATAAAATCTTAGTTGTCTATGAACATCGAGTTTATGCAATATATATTCCAATTTGTTGGTGTGATTAGGGAAGAAAACGGGCAACTCAATGACTTGATTAATGTTAATCTCAGAACATACTTTGGGAAAAAAGGATGGATTTGTCCTGAGAGATACTCTGTCAGCATGGAAAACCATGTGAGGGGGCTTGATGGATAGGGCTTGGAGCTCTGACACACTACGGGCTGAAGTGATGGCTACTAAGAAGATAGTTTTCCATGACAAAAATTTTAGTTCACAAGATGGTGCAAGCTCAAAAGGAGGAATAATGATACGAGAGAACATAAAATTCAAATTCCAGGGGGAATAAGGTGTCTTCACTGGAGGTCTTATGTGAAAGGAAGACAATTGGTGAGCCATAATATTCAAACCATCAATTCTTAGATGAAAATTAGATATAGCAACTTATTGCACTCGCACCGTAGCCGCTGCTGCTCCTTTGTTGAAGATTTCTGTCAATAATTGTAAGATAGAAGACAATGGCGCTTGATAAGGGTCAATGCTGTGGGAAGAAGCCAAAATGGAAAATCTCTTCCACTTACTACGATACAATTGTTTGGTGGAAGGTTTATGGGAAGCCAACAAAATCTGACTAGTGTCATGGGAAAGATTATAGAGCCTGGCCATACGGGGAATTGGAGCAGCCAAGTGGTTAGCTTCAGTGTCTGCAATGATGGGTGAAGATCCCCTGATGGATGTGTCAACAAGTCCGGAACTGGGTCCAGGATCCATGGATATTCCAGAATATGATGGTAAAGAAACGGGAATCAAATCTGCAGAGGACAATGACGGGCTATAAGGATGATCGTCTGTCCTAGACTTTGCTTTCTGTAAGAATTTGGGTATCAGGGGAATTGGTGGAAATGCATAGAGGAGACCCGGGGGCCAATCGTGGACAAGAGCATCCCTTGGGGAGTGACCTGGCATGGGAATCAGGGCAAAGTAGCTTCTGCATTTGTTGTTGATGTGACTGGCGAAGAGGTCGCAGGAAGGCTGGCCCCATTTGCGGAAGATCCTGTCCGCAATCTCTTGTTTGAGGGACCATTCGTGGGGCAATAAGATTGCTCTGCTCAGTCTGTCCACTATGATGTTGGATTTGCCTGGGATGTGCATTGCCAACAGAAAGTGCTGGGATAACAGTGCCCAATGCCATACTCTGAGGGCTTCTCGGCAAAGGGGATAAGACTTGGTCCCGTCTTGTTTGTTCAGATACCAGACCACTGACATGTTGTCCGTCTGTATTGCAATTGTTCTTGGAAGAGAGTCCTGAAAGTATTGCAACGCTACAGGTACTGCTCTCATCTCCAGGACATTGACATGCAGATGTGATTCTTGATCTGTCCATGTGCCTTGGGCAATCTTTCCCTGAAAAAGCCCCCCCCACCCCCAACCCACCCTATCAGGGAAGCATCCATGGTCACAGTGGCAACTGGAGGGGAGCATGAAAGGACATCCTATTGTGACATGAAGAGACGTCAACCACCACTGAAGATCCTTCTTGCAGGAATTTATCAGGATCATGTGACTCACTGGAAGTTCTTGGTAAGACCATTGCGTGAACAGAAGCCATTGAAGGATTCTCATATGCATCCTTGCCAGTGGGATTGCTAAAATAGCTGCCATCAATCTTAGAACTTTTAATACCTCTGCTGCTGGTGCTCTGTTCTTTGATATCAGGGACATGATGTGTTGGCGAAGAATAGAAATTCTTTCTGGCAGAAGGTGGAGAGTGATGGTTGACGTGTCTAGTTCTGTCCCTATAAAAACGATATGCTTCGACAAGGCAGACTTTTCGAAGTTGACTGTAATGCCTAGCCAATCGCAGAGTGCCAGAGTAGCCTCTCTCGCTTGAAGAAGTTGATGCCTGGTGGTGGAGGTAAAGAGCCAATAGTCTAGATATGGAAACACCTGGAATCCTAGAAGCCGCAGGTGAGCCAAGACTACTGCCATGCACTTGATGAACACTCTGGGAGCTGTAGTGAGACCAAAGGGCAGAGCTCGAAATTGATAATGATTGGCTCCCAGCTGGAAACGCAGGTGATCTCTGGATGGTCTGGCCATCTTTATGTGGTAGTACGCATCCTTGAGATTGATCGAGCACATCCAATTGTCCTTCCCCAAGAACAGGAGTATGGACTGTAGCGTGACCATTTGGAACTTCTCTTTTTTTACAAATTGGTTGAGTCTGCTGAGATCCAAAATGGGTCTCCAGTCCCCTGTTTTCTTTGGAACCAAAAAGAACCTTGAGTAAGTTCCGAATCCTGTCTGGTCTGCTGGGACTGGCTGGATGACTTTTTTCTAGTAATCGGCGTACCTCTATTGCTGCTTGTTCCATGTGACTGCGTGGAACGTCCAGGATTTTGTTTGATGGGAAGAGGCTGGGTGGAGAACGGTATGAAATACCCTCTGGAAATGATACTTTGTACCCAACTGTAGTTTGTTATATTTAGCCAGGCTTTGCGGTACAATGATAAGCGACCCCTGAATGCCTCCAGAGTAGGACAGCCAGGCCACCCTTCAGGAGCGCTGGTAGGATTGACCAGAGAAATGATCTCTGTCACCCCAGTGTTGTTGACCCCCTCTGCCGCGAGGGCTGCATCTTCCATTGAAACCCCCTCCTCTGCCTCTGGAGGGGGGGGGCTCTCCATGTGTGTCTTGAAAGGCTCCTTGGGCTTTCCGGAACCACATCTTTCCTCCCCTCTGACCTTTGGGAAAAGGTTGAGTGGGGGTGGAAAAACAGACTCCAACAGCAAACAGAGTCTTTCCTTCTTGCTCACACCTGGTCAAAGTCTCCTTCACCTTTGGCCCAAACAAAGATGAACTGTCAAATGGGGTATTAGTAAAGGAAGACTTGGGTTCCGCGAAGGAACAGAGTCGCATCCAGGCATGCCTACAAAGAGCGATTCCTGTACCTGCGGCTCTACTCGAACCATCAGCTGCGTATGATACGTGACACATGGACGAGATGACTATCAAATTGAGGGTAGAGAGCTGAGTGGCAATCCTATCGGATACACTCGAAGCTACAGCACCCTGAAGAGTATCTCTCAACTCCTTAAGGAGATCTCTCTGCAGTCTGGTAAAATGTGTCAAGTAGTTCAGTGATCTAAGTGAGAAAGTCGCTGAACTGAACATGCGGTTCCCATATCTAGCCATGATCCTAGATTCTCTGTTAGGAGGATGGATAGATGAGGAAGTCTCAGACATTTCCTTTCTGGTGGCTGCCACCACCACCATGGCATCAACAGAGACTCCCTTGGTCAAAAAGGACTTATCCACAGGGGCTAATATAAACTTATTAGGCCTCCTAGGAACAGGTTCCATAGATTCTGGAGACTCCCACACCCTACGAGAGACCAGATCCATAAGCTCATTGTAGGGCGGAGATACCCAAGAGGTTGAAGGTTGAGACCCGAACACCTTTAGGAGAACTGGCTCATCCTCAGTAGGGCTCTTGGACTGCCAATCACCCCTCTGCCTAAGAATTTCAAGAATCTCCGCAAAGGAGGTGTCCTCAGAGGAGGATCTAGGGGACCCTTCTGATTCATCCAGGTTGGTGCCCGATGTGAGAAACTCCTGGGGGGGGGGGTCCAAATACCTCCTCTTGCAAAATCTCTTCCTGGGAACTTCTGGAGAGGTCTCAGAAGAGCAGGGAGCACCCTGTGGGGCTACCTGAGGCTCTGTGTCTCTACGCTTGGGATGATCGGAGGAAACAAACTGACACAGGCACTTTAGGGGAAGAAGAGGCCAGACCTTGAGATGAGGAAGTCTTAGGAGACAACACTCGCCTCATGACATCGAATGCACCTCGGCTCCGATGAGGAGTCGAAGGCACCGACGGAGCCGCGATCTCCTCCCGCACCAAAGCCGTGGGCTCTGAGCCCGAGGTAGGAGCCTAGCTCACCCGAGCCGAGGCCTCAAGAGGAAGAGTCGGCACCGGCAAGTCGGTGCGGCTATCCTCCCTGGACCTGACTGGAGAGTGTCGGCTCCTACAGTCCCCGGTCAGCGCCGAGAAAGTCCGAGCAGATGGAGCCGATGACACTGGAGCAGGTGTCGGCTCCAAGGGATCCACAATCATCAGGTCAACCTCCTCCGGCTCTGAAGGTCCAGTATGGCTCGGAGGAGGAGCAGACAATTCAAAGGTAGTGGTCTTCAGCTCCGACGGTTGTGTCTGAGCCGACAGCAATTTAACTAGGCCTGGTGCCTTTAAGAGTTTCTGAACCAACCGGTCCATATCCAGATCAGACATGCTGACAGAGGACCTGGAAGAGTGGACAGATGGAGCAGACTGGAGCAATATGGATGGAGGTTTTTCTGCAACCGTTTCCAAAGCAGTGTCCCAGTTCCAAAAAGAGCAGACTGTCGGCTCTGAAGGCAGTGGAGCCAAAGTCACCACACTCTCCGACCTTTTTCCTTTTTTAGATCTAAAATCAGTAGAAGATTTAGATGATTTACTGGCGCCATCCTGGGCAGACAATGCCTCAGAAAAGGGGTGTTTGATGATACCCCTATCAAACAATTTTCTCTTCCTTTCTGCTAACACTCTGGTGGAAAAGGAGTGACAGATACTGCAAGACTCTTGCAGGTGTACCTCACCCAAGCAGTAAACACACTGCACATGGGCATCTGTGACTGACATTTTCTGTCTGCAGTCTGGGCATTTTTTAAAACCATACTTTGGATGTTTGTCTCTTTCTTCAGACATTTACACAACTCAGGCACACTATTTAACTATGAGCTATTTTAATTAAGTAACTCACACAAACACACACACAGCCCAAAAGGGGCAACTGACAACTAAATAATTATAAACAGTAATAAGAAACAATAGTCCCAAAAGGGAACACTGACTAATCACTAAAGAAGGGATCCTAAGGCCAAAGGGCTGAAGGCAAGGTAGATAATACTGAGGGAAGGGGTATGAACACAGAAAAACTACTATCTACTAGCTAGTAATATCTGCTATTAAGAATAGAACAAGGATATATAAAAATTGAAAAAATATAACTTGCTGAAAGTTGAAAAACTCCCAATAAAGTCTCGAGCCAAGCTGGAAACCAAGAGATCCGTGCCACGGCAAACTAGATCTGAGGTAATTCCAGCAGTGCATTATGGGATAAGGGGTGGGGTCTTGAGCTACTGAAGAACTTTGAGTTGCTAGTCGGCCGTGTTGGAGCCAAGGATTGGCTCCAAACCCATCAGTGATGAATGAATGGTGAGATTGAACAACTTCACATCTTCTCTTTCTTTACAGATTTGTTTAGTCTGCTGAGGTCCATTATAGGTCTCCAGTCCCCTGTCTTTTTTGGAACTAAAAAGAATCTTGAGTAAGTTCCGGATCCTGTCTGATCTGCTGGGTCTGGCTGGATGATTTTCTTAGCAATGTCTGGTCCTCTGCTGTTGCTTGTTCCCTGTAACTGGGGGGAACGTCTTGGATTTTCCTTGTCAGTGGAGGGGATGTGGCTAATAGGATGAAGTAGCCTCTGGAAATGATATTTTGTACCCAGTTGTCATTTATTTTGAGCCAGCCGTCTGGGTACAAAGATAAGCGACCCCTGACTGCCTCCAGAGCAGGACAGTCGGGCTTCCTTTCAGGAGCGCTGGTAGGGCTTCCCAAAGAAATGCTCTCTGTCGCCCTGGTGTTGCAGACCCCCTCTGCCACGAGGGCGGCATCTTCCATTATTGCCCCCCCCCTCCCTCTGCCCCTGGAGGGGGGGTTCACCACGTGTGTCCTTAAAGGCTCCTTGAGCTTTTCGGAACCACGTTTTCTCTCCCCTTTGACCCTTGGGGTAAGGGTCTGCTAGGGTGGAAAAAAGTGCAGATGTATACACTTACCATAAATGTAGATGTTCGAGTGTATTCACTGTTGCAGTCATCACATTTTGGTTATCTGCCTGCAGGTAGCCCTCAGCCAGCCTGAATACCAGAGTCTTGGATTCCTGCATCGGATGCTGTCTCTTCTTCCATGACGTCAGGTCGTCAGAGGTATAAAACATGCAGCCAACGCCATTACATCAGTTTTTCTTACCGCAGATGTCAGGTGCCCCCCCTCAATGGGAAGCAATTATGTGTTATGGTACACCTCCATCAAAAAGCAAATACACCAGAAAACTTAAATACACTAAACAAGAAGGAAAGGTAGAGCCAAGAGAAGTCAGGGGGCTGGAGGGAGGGTAAACAGGACTGCAACAGTGAATACACTCGAACATCTATATTTATGGTAAGTGTGCACAACTGTACTATGTTCTTCGTGTTTCACGGTTGCAGTCATCACATTTAGGTAGATTCCCAAAGGTAAGGAAGGGAGGAGGAAGTTACAGAGCATTAGGGCCAGCTATTAAGCCCTGCAAGACTGCAGTGACAAAACCAGCTCTGGATTTAGAAAAAATAGGCATGTGATAATGCTTGATGAAGGTATGTACAGAGCTCTAGGTATCAGCTTCTAGGATGTCCCTGGAAGGGGACTACTCTGAGAAAGGCTGCTAAGGTAGATGCAGCCCTGGTGGAATGTGATCTTATCCCGTGGGGTAGGTTTTCCGTGGTGCTTGTAGCAGAAATGAATGCAATGGGCTATCCAGTTAGAAATAGTTTGCTTTGAAATGGCCTTCCCTCAGCTCCTGTAGCAAAGCCAACTATTCAGATTTTCTGAGAGGCTTAGTCCTGTCCAAATAAAATATAAGCTGTCTGTGCACGTCCAAAGAGTGCAGTATTCGTTCACCTTTGTTTTGTGGATTATAGAAAAAGGTAGGCAAATGAATGGACTGATTTAGGGCCACACTAGACACCACCTTGGGCATAAAGGAAGATTTGGTCCTGAGGGAAACCCTGTCTGCATGGAAGATAATGAAGGGCTCCACCGCTATGAGGGCCTGTAATTCAGGCACTCTTCTTGTTGAAGTGATGGCTAGAAGAAAGGCTGTTTTCCAAGAAAATAATTTCAACTCTGCAGTTGCAGCTGGCTCAAAGGGAGGGAGAGTGAGCTTTTCCAATACAAAGTTAAGGTCCCAGGCTGGAGTAGGGACTCTCCTGGGGGGTCTTATGTTTTTGGCCCCTCTAAGGAATTGCTTTAGCAGGGGGTGAGAGAAGAGGGGTGGCTCAGTATTATAATGTGTTGAAATGGCAGAGGCATGACTTTTCATTGATGAGAAGGATAGGCCCTTGTGGAGAATGTCTGTTAAGTACTGAAGAATATGAGGTAAGCTGGGCACCATTGTTCACATCCCCCGAGTCTGGCTCCAGGAACAGTATCTTTTCCACTTTTCAGCATAGGATTTTCTATTACTAGGCCTCCTTGCCTCCAGAATGACATCTAGCACCTGCTTACTGAGGGATGCTATTGGAGAGCTCAAGGAATTAACCAGGCTGCAAGGTTCAGGGTTTAAAGCTGAGGGTGCAGTATCTGGCCCGCCTGCTGGGACAGCAGGGAAGGGGTCTGAGGCAGGTGCCATGGATTGAGCAGTGCAAGAGGGAGTACCAGTGCTGGCGTGGCCAGTCTGGTGCAATCAGTATTGCCCTTGGCGTGTCCTGTTTGATCTTTAGCAGAACCTTCGAGAGGAGAGAGAGAGGGAAAGGCATAAACCAAGAGGCTTTCCCATGTAAATGACAGGGCATCCACCTTCCAAGCTTGACTGTGGGAAGTCCTTGTGCAGAATTTGTCCAATTGGTAGCTCTGAGGGGAGGCAAACAGGTATACCTCTGGAGTCCCAAGAGGTTGAATATATTTGGTTCCAGTTTCCATTCGTGTGGGTCCATGAGATTTCTGCTTAGGTCATCTGCCAGTGAATTTAGATTGCCTGGCAGGAATTGAGCTTGTAGGTGCATTTGGTAGTTCAAGGCTGTGTTCCACAGAGCCATGGCTAGTCTGCACAGAAGGTACGAGTGGGTTCCCCCCTGCTTGTTTATGTACCACATAATTGCCCTGGAAGGATGCGGTCTTTGAAGGCTGTCAGGGAATTCCGTACAGCTAACATTTCTTTTTGGTTGCATGCAGGTGCATTTGTCTCGGGTTCCATTTGCCCTGAATACACTGCCCTGCCAAGTGAGACCCCCATGCATAGTCTGATGCATCTGTTAATAGGGTTTGGGAGGCAGGGTTAGAGTGAAAGGGAGCCCCTTGTTGTGGTAGCAGGCCTCTGCCCACCAAAGGAACTCTGTCTTTATACAAGGAATGATAGTAATCGTTGATTCCAGGTCCTGAGAATGTTGACTCCATAGGCTTTTTAGATACCACTGTAGTTTCCTCATATGCAGTCTTGCATATGGAATTAGTAAAATGCAAGAGGCCATGAACCCCAGGGCTTGCAAAATTTTCCTTGCAGATAGCTGGGGCTTTGTGGCCAAAAGTTTGAAGTAGGTTGTCAAATAAACTTGTTTCTCTGGAGTGAGGAAAGCCATCTGGGAAGTTGTGTTCAAGCTTGCTCCCAGGAATACAATCGGTTGGCAGGGTACTAGGTGAGATTTCTTTTAGTTTATGGTGTACCCCAGTGAGGTTAGAAGTTTCTGTATGAATGCCAGATGTTTTAATAGCAAGTCCTGGCTTCTGCCTGAATCAGACAATCGTCCAAGTATGGGTATATTTGAATATTTCTCTGCCTGCAAAATGCAATGGCTGAAAATAAACACTTTGTGAATACCCTGGGCGCAGTATATAAGCCAAAGGGAAGTGCAGAGAACTGACAGTGCATGGAGCCTGCCCTGAAGCATAGGTATTTCCTGCAAGATTCCCTTATTGGAATGTGCAGGTAAGCTTCCTTTAAGTCTAAGGTTGCCATCCAGGCATCTTTGCCTAGCATAGGAAGCAGCTGTTGAAGTGTTAGCATTTTGAATTTTGGGATTACCAAAAAGGTGTTTAGAACAGAGAGGTCCAGGATAGGACGCCAGGAGCGGTCTTTTCTGGGTACCAGGAAAAGTCTTGAAAAAAACCCCTGTCCCCTTTGTTCTGCTGGCACAGGGTGAATAGCCCTGATACTTATGAGAGAGAGAGAACCTGCTGTTGGGCCTCCACCTACTGGTTTGGAGGTAGATCTGGCCAACCGTTTGGGGTTGGTAGGGTGTGGAAGTGGAATCTGTATCCTTGGGAAACTATATTTAAAACCCATTTGTCCTGGGTAATGAGTTCCCAGGTTTTTGCATGCAGGGTGAGTTTTCCTCCTAAGGGAGCAGGCTAAGGGCAAGTCATTGTTCCATTTTTCCATAGGGAGGGTGGCTTACTACTCCCCGATTTGGAAGTGTGAGTCCCCCAATGCTTAGGCCTGTGTGCAGCCTGAGACTGTAACCTGGGTGGTCTGCTGTTCCTGGGTTTGGACTGAGAAGGCCTAGAAGAGACTGGAAAGGACCAATTCTTTGAAGGCCAATGCCTACTAAATCTGGGAGGCTGTACTTGTAGGAAATCTTTAACAGTTTGCATAGATTTAGCTTTTTCCTCCATCCTTTTGAGGACAACTTCTGCTTTGTTGCCAAACAGGCGGTCTTGGCCTTAAGGGGAGTATCCAGTAATATCTGGCAAGTTTTGCTCCTTAAGTCAAGCATGCCTTCTAAGTACAGACCCAGTGGCAGCAGCCCTGCGAGATGTTTCTGAAGAGTCAAAACCACATTGCAAAGTATTTTTACCAACTTGTTCTGCAGAATGCATTAAATCCTGTAATTCTGTGTGTTCAGCACAGTCAGGAATCAACATCATTTTCTGTTTAAGTAGTCCCATAATATGCTGCTGGCACTTTAACATATGAAACTGGCAATTTAAAGCCTAATGGCCAAAATAGCAGAAGTGTATACCTTCTTACCCCATCTGTCCAAGGTTCTAGAATCTCTATCAGAAGGGGTAGGATTTTTGGCAGCAGTAGTCTTAATGCCTTTTGGTCCTTGGGAAATGGTCTCTGGATCCACAGTAGGATTCTTGAACAGGAACTTCTGAGAGAGTCAGGTACTCTAATACCTGTCAGGTTTTCTTGGAGCTGGAGGTAAAGTGTCTGGGGAAAGGCTAGATTCCAAGAAAGCATCATCTACGATGTCCAGAACAGGAGGGATAGCTAAAGGTCTGTGTTGAGGAAGGAGAAGAATTCCCTAAGCTTCTTTTTGGAGTCAGAGTAATCCTGGCTTTCCCAGCGGAAATGATCCCTAAGTGTGTGCAAGGTTTCACCAAAAGAAAAATCTTCTGGAGGGGAAGCTGAGGGAATGGAATCCTCTGCATTAGAATCCTCATAGGTAGATAAGGGCAAATCCTGGTCATAAGAAGGAAAAGAAATATCAGATTCCTGATAAGACGAATCAGAAGGAAATTCAGTTCTAGATCTCTTAGAGGGGGAAGGCTGGCTTCCCCTAATTAATGTAATAAGGTCTTCGGCCATTCTAAGCATTTGTTTTTAGGCATATGGGCCTGAGCATGTGGTTTGGACATCAGTTTTCTAGGCGTGGATCGAGTTTTAGGCCTGGATGAAGAAGATGGCGTCGGTTTAAAATGCAAGTCTGTAAACCTGAATACACCCTCAGAAGCCGGTGCCTACACAGCGGCTCCAGACCCATCCAAAGTAGAGACATCCGCAGGTTTCATAGTCGAAGAAGCATCTCGCAAATGGGTCTCAGTAGAGGCCTGTGAATCTGAGGTAGCAGGTATCATGGGCTGCGAAAGCGCCTCACTGAGTACCGGCGGACTGGTGACTAGCTTAAAGGAAGCATCGTGGTCAGTTTTGGACTTATGCGGTCTGTCTCTGTCTTTATCGTTACATTTTTTCAGAAGATCGGTAGTCAGATGGCTTAATGAAGCCATTTCGGAGTACTGATACCGAGTACCAAAATAATTTGCTGCAAGATAGCCCGAAGATGAATAATTCGGGGGTTGAACAAGGCGCAAAACCAACAGCGAGGGACATCGTGGTCTGGACCTAAGCAAGGGATGCAGTACGAATGAAAATCTTTATGAGGTATTTACTTTCCACAGTTAAGACAATTGTTAACTTTTACTGACATCAGTTGGAGCAAGAAAAAAGATCCCCAATGGGGTACTTATCTTTTTTTGAAGACTTCAGTTCTGAAACTCGAAAACGAAAATTTCAGGAGTCGGCCGACCGGCACTTGCGAACTGCTTCTGCTTCGGGCACTGCACGGCAAGAAAGACTGATGTAATGGCGTCGGCTGCATGTTTCATACTCCTGACGACTTGATGTCATGGAAGAGGAGACCGCATCCAACACAGGAATCCAAGACTCTGGTATTCAGGACGGCTGAGGGCTACCTGCAGGTAGATAACCCAAATGTGATGACTGCAACAGTGAAACACGAAGAATATCAGACCCCGATGGCGGAGTCTTTCTGTCCTGCTCACACCTGGTTAAGGTTTCTTTGATGAGCCAAATGGGTCACAGAGGATGAGTTGAGGGCTCCGCGAAGGAACACAAGCACATCCAGGAGTGTCTGCTATGAGCAATTCCCGTACGCGCTGCCCAACTCGTTCCATCAGCTGCATATGATATGAGGCGCATGGATGAGTTCACTATGGAACTGAGGGTAGCAAGCTGGGCGGCAACTTTGTCTGTGGCTCTTGCAGCTACTGTACCCTGAAGAGGATCTCCCAGCTCTTTAAGGAGATCTCTTTAACGTCTCATAAAATGGGTTAAATAGTTAAGCGAAGTACAAAAGATGCTGAACTAAACATGCGCTTCCCCATATCTATCCATGATCCTGGAGTCTCTGTTAGGAGGATGGACAGATGAGGAAGTTTCAGACATTTCCTTTTTGGTGGCTGCCGCCACTACCATGGCATTAACTGGTACATCTTTGGTGAGGAATGATTTATCTAGGGGGGCAGATATGAACTTAGTAGGCCTCCTAGGGACAGGCTCAATAGTATCTGGAGACTCCCACACCCTTCGTGAGACCAGCTGCATAAGCTCATCAAGGGCAGAGACACCCAAGAAGTGGAGGACTGAGACCTGAAAGCCTTCAGGAGGACAGATGCATCCTCAGTAGGGTTGGTGGACAGCCAGTCACCCCTCTGCATAAGGATTTCCAGTATCTCTGCAAATGAGATATCCTCAGAGGGGGACCATGGGGACCCTTCCAATTCATCCAAGTCAGATGTTAATGACTCCTGAGGGGAGTCCAAGTGTTTCCTCTTACACAATCTCTTCCTGGGAACCTCATCAGGGGGAGCTTCTGGGGAGGTCTCGGAAAAGCATGGGCCACCCACTGGGGCTGCCTGAGGCTCTGGGTCTCTGCGCTTAGCAAGGATCTATGAGGCAGAAGCAGACAAAGGCACTTTAGGGGATGAAGAAGCCGGACCCAAAGTTGAGGATGTCTTGGGAGACATAACTCTCCTCATGGCTTTGAAGGCACCTCTGCTCCAATGCAAAGGGACCGATGGATCCGAGGAAACCATCAATACCCCCAGCACCGGGACAGTGGGCTCTGAGCCCGAGGTAGGAGCTGAGCTCATCCGAGCCGAAGCACCGAGAGGCAAAGTCAGAACAGACAAGTCGGTTCGACTATCCTCCCCGGACCCGACCAGAGAGTGCCGGCTCCTAGAGTCCTCGATCGGCACTGTGGATGCCAAAGTGAATGGAACCAAAGACACTGGAGCAGGCGTCAGCTCCGAAGGCTCCACATCAGCAAGTCTGACTCCTGTGGCTCCAAATGACTGGTACGGCTCAAAGGAGGAAGAGATCTATCTGGTATACAGGTCTTCGGCTTCGAAGCTGCCTAGGTCGGAGCAGATAATTTGGCAAAGGCCAGTGCCTGTAGAAGCTTCTGCACCACTCTATCCACATCAAAATCGGTCGGATAGGCTAACAGAAGACCACGATGATCGGACTGATAGTACAGACTAGAGCAATAGTGATTTTGGCATTTCGGATACTGGTTCTAAAACCGGGGACCAGCTCTGAAAAGAAAAGACAGTTTGCTCCGAGACCTGTGGAGCCAATGCCACAGACTCTTGATTTTTTTTTTTTAATTTTTTAGAATCCACAGAAGTCTTGGAGGACTCGCCAGATCCATCCTGGTCACTTAAAGCTTCCCAGAAAGAAGGTTTCAACAAACCCCTATTAACTAGCTTCCTTTTCCTCTCTTGGAGGACTCTAGAGGAAAAAAAATGGCAAATGGACCATGTTTCCTGTAAATGCAGGGCACCCAAGCAGTAAACACAATTCACACAGTCGTCACTAACAGACATCTTTTGCCTGCATTTAGGACATTGTTTGAACACTGACTTAGGGTGTTTATCCTTGTCATCAGCCATGACAGAAAAGGACACACCCAACAACAGTAAATAGAGATTAGCCTTCTAACAAAAAACAGGCCAACTATTATCACAGACACACACTCAAGCCTTTTAAACTAAGGATAACTATAGCTACTGATAAGCCATCAAATAAAAAACAGGCTAACTGTAACCACAAACACCTACACACAAGCTTTTTAAACACAAGCTTAATATATGCACACACCCAAGTCTAATAATTAGGAAGTACTTTTATAATGAAAAAAACTGGCTAAATATGCACTCTAACACACAAGCCCCATTAAACTAAGGCTAACAACAAACAGAAACGTAAATAAGCCTTCTAATAAAATAGGCTAAATACAATCACACAAGCCTTTAAGAAGCCTAGAAATTTACACACACACCTTTTCTATTGAATAAATCACAAAACCACCACTCAATTTTTAATCTACAACTGTGACAATGGTCACTAAGTAAGCACACAGTAATATTAATAAGTAGAGAGAGACAAAGTCACTTATAAAACTAGTATTCAGACAGAATCTAAATAGGCCTAATAAAAACGAGGTCAAATAACTAAGTAATAAAAGGCACACAAGGGAAAGGGGAAACTACAATATGAAGCTGTAAGAGCTTTACTAATTAATTAACTATAAAATTCTAGAAATAGGGAAAAATATTCTGTAAGAAGAAAAATAAGGCTTACACTGGCCTGAGCTAGTAGAACCTCCAATCAGTTGCAGCAGCAAACTAGATCGAAGGTAAATCAGGGTGCATCATGGGATAGGGACTTGGCCTCGAGCTACTTGAAATCCTCGAGCTTTGCAGTAGGTGCCGACTCGGAGCTGAGAGATCGGCTCCGAACCCCATCAGTAAAGAATGAACGGCGAGATAGAACTTCACATGAATAGTTGGGAAAAATCTTACCATAACCAGAGATGTCCTCTTCTGTGTTGCAATATTCCAAACTTCACTGCAGGGAATGTGGGACGTCTGATGTTAGCTAAGGGAACGTGGGCCATAAAAGTGACACCTGCATGTACCAGACCTCAGAACTGAGCTCCCCAGTTGGACCCCAGTCCCAGGAAAATTGTACAAATCCAGTGTCATCCAATAAGGAACACTTTAGGGGAAGAGGAGGGGAAGGAGGGAGGGAAAGTACAGTTGTGTACCTACCATAAATGTAGATGTTCGAGTGTATTCACTGTTGCAGTCATTACAATTGGGTTATCCTGCTGGCAGGCTAACCGCAGTCGGCCTGAATTCCAAAGTCCTTGTCCGGCGTCGGTTGCTGTCGCCTCCTCCCTGACGTCAGTGCGCCAAGGGTATAAAAGATGCAGCAGACGCCATTTTCTTCAGTTTTTCCTGCCCCAGATGTCAGGTGCCACCTAAAGGGTAGGCTAAATTATTCCAATAAACATGCATGCACTAAAGTAAACTTTTCGTTCATCTACAAGCAAATACACCACATAGGTTGTATAGATTAGAGAAGTACAGATAAGTCCCAGCAAAGGAAAGGGGGATGGTGGGTGGATAACCTGGACTGCAACAGTGAATACACTCGAACATCTACATTTATGGTAGGTACACAACTGTACTATGTTCATCATGTTTCACTGTTGCAGTCATTACAATTTGGTTGAATTCCAAAGCTAAGGTTGGGAGGCTGGGGCTAAATAGGATTAGGAGAGGCTATGAGGCCCTGCAGAACTGCAGTGGCAAAGCCTGCCCTGGATTTAGAGTAGAGAGGTAAGTGATAGTGCTTTGTAAAAGTGTGCACTGAACTCCAAGTTGCAGCCTCTAAGATGTCTTTGGTTGGTACTCCTCGGAGGAAGGCTGCTGAAGTGGCTGCTGCTCTGGTTGAATGGGGCCTAATGCCCTCAGGCACTGATTTGCCATGCTGTGAATAGCAGAAACTAATGCAGTGGCCTATCCACTTTGAAAAAGTCTGCTTTGAGATAGCCTTTCCTTGTGATCCTGCAGCATATGCCACTAGAAGTTGTTCAGTCTTTCTGAAAACTTTGGTTCTGTGCAAGTAGCTGCCTGTGAATGTCCAAAGAATGCAGAAGTCTCTCACCCTTATTCTGTGGGTTTGGATAAAAGGTAGGCAAATGAATTGTTTGGTTAAGGCCCACACCGGACACTACCTTAGGCATAAATGTCGGGTTTGTCCTCAGAGAAACCCTGTCAGGATGGAAAATGATAAAAGGTTCCACAGCCATGAGTACCTGTAACTTTGAGACTTGTCTTGCAGAGGTTATTGCTAGCAGCAGAGCTGTTTTCCAGGATAAGAATTTTATATCAGCTGTAGAGGCTGGCTCAAAAGGAGGCAGTGTGAGTTTTTCCAAGACATAATTGACGTCCCATGCAGGTATTGGTGCTCTCCTTGGAGGTCTTATGTTTTTGGCCCCTCTGAGATACTGCCTTAGTAATGGATGAGAAGAAATAGGTGGTTCTGTATTGTAATGAGCTGAAATGGCAGAGGCATGAATCTTAATTGATGAGAAGGATAGGCCTTTGTCCAGCATCTCAGTTAAGTATTGCAAAATCTGAGGAATATTTGGTACAATTGTGTCAATTCCTTGTGCCTGGTTCCAAGCACAGAATCTTCCATTTTTCTGCATAGGATTTTCTGGTGCTAGGCCTCCTGGCCTCCAAAATAATCACTGCTTTAGAGAGAGGTGTGTTTTGAATGGCTACATTATCTGCCATGCTGCCAGATTTAAGGTCCTGAGTTGGCTGTGCAGGATCTGGCTGTTTTGTTGGGTCAATAAGTGAGGAATTTGAGGTAAAGTCCAGGCTGGGCATTGAGACAAGTTCTTTAGGATTGGGTACCAGTGCTGACGGGGCCAGTCTGGGGCAATCAATATAATTTTTGGCTTCTCTTGTCTGACCTTTAGGAGTACCTTGGGGAGGAGAGGCAGTGGAGGAAAGGCATATACTGTTAAGTTTTTCCAGCTGAAAGATAGAGCATCCACTTTCCATGCTTGCTTGTGATAAGTCCTTGAGCAGAATCTCTGTAGTTGGCAGTTGTGAGGGGAAGCAAATAGGTCTATGTCCGGGTATCCCCAGTTCCTTGTTATCATGCTGAAGACTTGTGGATCCAATTTCCACTTGTGGGTATCCATAAGGTTTCTACCTAGTTCGTCTGCCAGAGTATTTATCTTTCCTGGCAGGAATTGTGCTTGCAGATGTACTTGGTAAGTCAATGCTGTGTCCCACAAAGTCATGGCTAGTCTGCAGAGGGGGTAGGAATATGTGCCTCCCTGCTTGTTTATGTACCACATGACTGTAGTATTGTCCGTTTTTATCAATAGTTGTCCTGGATGAAGTAGATCCTTGAAGGCTTTCAGGGCATTCTGAACAGCTAGCATCTCTTTTTGATTGATATGTAGATGCATTTGGTTTGCGGACCATGTGCCCTGAATACAGCTTCCTGCCATATGGGCACCCCAAGCATAATCTGATGCATGTGTTGTTAATGTCTGCCTGGCTGTGGGTAAAGTGAATGGCTGTCCCTTGTTGTGGTGACAGGCCTTTGCCCACCATCGAAACTCCTGTTGCAGGCAGGGAATGAGGGTAATTATTGTTTCCAGGCTGTGGCAATGTTGAGTCCAAACACTTTTTTAGATACCATTGTAGTTTCCTCATATGCAGTTTTGCATTATGGAATTAGAAGACTGCAGGATGCCATGAAACCCAAAGCCTGCAGATTTTTTCTTGCAGATAACTGGGTCTTTGTTGCCAACATTTTGAAATAAGTAGTCAGTTGTCTTTGTTTGTCTGGCGTGAGATAAGCCATCTGGGCAGTTGTATTTAAGCTTGCACCCAGGAATATTATCTCTTGAGAGGGTACTAGTTTTTATTTCTTTTCATTTACTGTGTACCCTAGGCATAAATGCCAGATGCTGTAGTAGAATGTCCTTGTTCTCTGCTTGAATAAGACAGTCGTCCAAGTAAGGATAAATTTGTATTCCTCTGTCTGCAAAATGCAATTACTGGTGCCAGGCATTTTGTAAAGACCCTGGGCGCAGTAGATAAGCCAAAGGGCAGTGCAGAGAATTGGTAGTGCATTGAGCCAGCTATAAATCTGAGGTATCTTCTGCATGACTGTCTGATTGGGACATGCAGGTATGCCTCTTTTAGGTCTAGTCACAAACCAAGCCTTCTTGCCCAGCATGGGCAGAAGCTGCTACAGAGTCAACATTTTGAATTTTGGAATATCCAGAAATGTGTTTAGAATAGACAGGTCCAGTATTGGTCTCCAGGCTTTGTCCTTTCTGGGCACCACGAACAGTCTTGAGTAAAATCCTAGTCCCTGCTCTTGTTGTGGTACTCGCTGAATGGCCCTCATGTCCATGAGGGATGAAACTTGTTTTTGTGCCTCTGCCCATTGGTTGTGTGGCAGGTCTGTCATACCTTTTGCCCTTGGCAGGGTATGAAAGTGGAACCTGTAGCCATGTGACACTATATTCAAGACCCATTTGTCCTGGGTGATCATGTGCCAGTTTTGTGAAAAAAGTGCTAGTTTTCCCCCTAAAGGAGCTGCCAGAAGATAAGTGCTTGGTGCTGGCAGGGGAAAGTCATTGAGACGGTTTTCTGTATGGCTGTGATTTATCTTCTCCGCTTTTGGAAGTAGAAGCACCCCATTGTTTAGACCTGTATGAGCCTTGGGGCTGGGATCTGCCTCTGGGGCATCTGTATCTGCCTCTTTGTGGCCTGACACTGGAAATGACCAATTTTTTGTAGGTCAGTTCCTGCTAAATCTGGGAGGCTGTAACTGTCAGAAATCCTTGACTGTTTGCATAGATTTAGCTTTGTCCTCCATTTTCTTCAACACCTCTTCTGCTTTAACACCAAACAAGGTATCATGCTGTAATGGAGCATCTAATAATCATGATCAGGCAGATTCTGTTCCTTTAACAAAGCATGCCGCCTAACGACAGAACCGGCCCTGCAGGAGGCCTCCAGAAAATCAAAACCACACTGCAAAGTATGATTTCCCACTTGTTCAGCTGCATGCAATAAATCCTGCATGTCTTTGTTTTCTGCACATTCAGAATTTGTCAACATTTTCTGTTTAAGCAGTGACATAAGGTATTGCTGATATCTAAGCATATAAAACTGACAATTTAAGGCCCTTACGGCCAAGGTAGCAGAAGTGTAAATCTTTTTCCCCCATCTGTCCAGGACCCTTGAATCCCTATCAGAGGGGATAGGTTTTTTGCAGTTGAAGCCTTGACCCCTTTGGGACCCTGAGAGATAGCTTTTGGGTCAGCAGCAGGGTTTTTATAAAGAAATTTATGTGAATCAGGAACCCTGTAGTATTTCTCTGGCTTAACAAGAGTCAAGAGACAGACCGGACTCTGAAAATACATCTACCATGTCTAACACAGGAGGAATAGCAAGGGGCCTGTGCTGAGGTAGTAAAAGGAAGTCTCTGAGCCTTTTCTTAGACTCTGAGAAATCTTGGCTCTCCCAGTGGAAGTGCTCCCTCACAGTATGCAGGGTCTCCGCAAAAGAATAATCCTCAGGAGGAGAGGCTGAAGGGATAGATTCTTCAGCATCAGAATCCTCATAGGGAGGAAGAGAGTATTCCTGTTCAGAAGAGGAATCAGAGGAAATGGAAACCTGATCAGAAGATTCAAATTCTGTCTCTTGCCTAGGCCTCTTATCAGGAGGGGGATGGGAACCCCTGATCAAAGTAATTAGGTCTTCGGCCATTTTAAGCATCTGTTTTTTAGACATGGAGGCTTGTCCAGGAGAATGTTGTACTCGTTTCTTTGTCTTTAGAGGTGCTTTAGTCTTTGCCTTTGAAGCTGAAGTCGTTTTCACATATAAAACTGTGTAGGCCTGAAAACACCCTCAGAAGCCGATGCCTGCTCAGCGGCTCCGGACCCATCTGGGGGAATAGTTTCTGAGGGTCCAATACCTTGAGTTTCCAGCGGCCTTGTCGGCTCCGCGTGGGAGTCGGAAGCGGCCTGTGGCTCTGAGGTAGCAGGTGTCAGGGGCTGCGAAAGTGCCTCACTGAGAACCGGCGACTGGCTTAGCAGAAGCCTCGTCGTCGGTTTTGGACCTTGGATGCCTGTCCTTTTCTTTGCGCTTTTTATAAACTCCGGTAGTCGGCTGTTCCGACGGCATTATATAATTAAATCTTCTGCCAAAGTAAAGAAATGCAAAATCGAACTGACGCTTAATAGTGTGTTGGTTAAATCTAGCACAAAACCGACATCTAGCAACGTCGTGGTCAGGGCCTAGGCAAGGAATACAGTAAGAATGAAAATCCTTATGAGGTATTTGCTTCCCACAAGAAATACAATTATTAACTTTTTCTGACATTAGTCTGGAGCAAGAAAAAAGTTTCCTCAACGGGGTACTTAGCTTTAATGAAGACTTCAGATCTGAAATTTGAACTTGAAAATCTCAGGAGTCGGTCGACCAGCACTTGCAAAATGCTTTTGCTTTGGGCACCACGCGGCAAGAAAGACTGAAGAAAATGGCGTCGGCTGCATCTTTTATACCCCTGGTGCACTGATGTCAGAGAGGAGGCGACAGCAACTGACGCCAGACCAGGACTTTGGAATTCAGGACAACTGCGGGTAGCCTGCCAGCAGGATAACCCAACTGTAATGACTGCAACAGTGAAACACGATGAACATCGAATACTGCAACATGGAAGAGAAAGACATTTACGGTTATGGTAAGATTTTATACAGTTATTCTGTGTCCTTCTATTCTCATGTTGCAGTATTTCAAACTCTTGGATGAATGCCAAAGCTCACTGGGAATAAGAAGAGGGTGGTGGCTTTGAACTCTTTTCTATAAATCCATGGAGGATTGCCCTGGCAAATCTAGCCCTGGATATGGAAATGTAGTCCAATTTTAATGCTTGGTAAAGGTGTGGACAGAGGTCCATGTAGCTGCCTCTAAAAAGTACAGTTGTGTACACTTACCATAAATGTAGATGTTCGAGTGTATTCACTGTTGCAGTCATTACATTTGGGTTATCTGCTTGCAGGTAAGCCCTCAGTCGGCCTGATTAGCAAAGTCTTGGGTCCTGCGTCGGTTGCTGTCCCTTCTTCCATGACGTCAGGTTGTCAGGGGTATAAAACATGCAGCCGACGCCATTACATCAGTTTTTCTTGCCCCAGATGCCAGGTACCCCCCTAATGGGAAGCAATTAAATATAAAAGTACAATGATATACCTCAAACAAAAAAGCAAATACACCAAAAAGGCTTTTAAGCATAGTAAAGGAAAGTAGAGGTATAGCCAAAAAGAAGTTAGGGGGCTGGAAGGAGGGTAACCAGGACTGCAACAGTGAATACACTCGAACATCTACATTTATGGTAAGTGTACACAACTGTACTATGTTCTTCGTGTTTCACTGCTGCAGTCATTACATTTGGGTAGATTCCCAAAGCTAAGGTTGGGAGGATGGATTTATACAGCATTAGGAACAACTATAAGGCCCTGCAAAACAGCAGTGGCAAAGCCAGCGCTGGATTTAAAGAACATTGTTAAGTGATAATAGGTTTATAGGTAGGTACTAGGCTATCGGCCCAAGAGCCTACGTAAGCCTAGCCAACAATGTTCCCTGGCTTACGCCACCCAAGAAAGTTATTTTCCTGTGCCACTGTCGAGTAGAGACACAGAAGTGATCCCCGGGGTGTATTTCCTATTTCCCATCCACTCATCAAGATTTTTCTTGAAGAGTGCTAATGAAGAACTTTGCTTGACATAGGTGGGTAGCCTGTTCCAGAGTATGGGAAGTCTCTGGGATCAGAATCTATCCCTCCAGCATGTCCTGTTTGTTGTGGTGACAAGGTTTAGGTCCCTCGAGCGTGTAGCTCGGAGGGATTGGGATTTCCTTAGGTGTAGCATGTCCAACAGCTCTGGGTTTGATACAGCTTTATATGTTAGGCAGAGATCACCTCAGAGTAGGCGATATGCTATGGAGTAAAGCTGGAGTTTTTTGAGGCGGTCAGTGTAGGGCATTTGTTTGAGTCCAGTAATCCTCTTTGTGAGGTACTTCTGTGACCTTTCCAGCTGCTGCAGATGTCTTGTGAGGTACATTCCAAAAGGGGCGTTGTACTCTATAATGGGTATAATGAGTGTCGAGTAGAGGGGAATGATGACCTCTTTTTTTCCTGGATGAGAACCCTTTTATGATGAGGTGTGCATGCAGAAGGACTTCCTGACTACTGTGGCGATGTGACTATCAAAGGAGAGACTACTGTCCACCTGGGTCCCAAGGTCTCTTATCACGCATTCGGTGTTAAGTAGATTGCTGCCTATGTGGTAGTTCATGGGTACAGAGTTTTTACCAAAGGGGATGACACTGCACTTTTTGGCAATGAGCTTGAGGCCATGGCTCTGACACCAGGCATCTATCTCAGAGAAGCCCTTCTGTAGGATGTTCACATCATTTGGGGACTTGACTATGGCTCCTAGTTTGCAGTCATCTGTGAACTTCATTAGCCAGAGGCCTTCTGTGTTAGCCTGTACTTCAGAGAAGTAGATACCAAACAGGAGCAGTCCCAGGACGGAACCCTGTGGTACTCCACTTGTCACTAGTTTGAGGTCAGATTTGAAGTCTGCAACTTTTACAGTGTGGGTTCCGTCAGAGAGCCAGCTGGCAACCCGTCTTGTGACGTAGGGATTTATGCCTAGTTTATTGGGTTTAGCTATAATTCCAGAATGGGGGATGGTGTCGAAAGCCTTGGCGAGGTCAAGATAGGCTGTGATAACCACCTTACCCTCATCTACGGCTTTGGTGACTGCCTCAAAGAAGTCGATCAGGTTCAGGAGGCATGATCTGCCTTTCACAAACCCGAACTGGGTGGCATCCAGAGTTTGGAGGTTACCAATGTCTTTGTTTATGAGTTCCATGATGATACGTTCCATTGCCTTGCAGACCAGGCTCGTCAGGCTGATAGGTCTATAGTTCCCGGGATCAGTGGTAGCTCCCCCCTTTGTGTAGTGGGATAACTGTTGCTGTGCGCCATTCAGTGGGCACAAAGCCTGATGCGAGGCTATTATTGAACATGGTGCTTAAGTGGGGAGCCAGTTCATTCTGAAGTTCATGTAAAACGCAGCCTGGGATGTTGTCCGGTCCCACGGATGCTGTGTTTTTGGCTTTAGAGAGTGCAGCTTTCACTTGCGTAGTTGTGATTACAGGGACTCTGCATTCTTCCTGTATAGATATTGGCCCTTTAGGGGGTGAGAGGGGGGTAAAGTTAGCACTTAACCTATCTGCCAGGATATTGGCAATATCAGTTGGTTCTGTAATTTTCGTGCCTTTGTGCTGTAACTCGGAGCAGATCTGGATGTTGCCATTGAGATTCTTGACATAGCTATAGAATGCTTTGTGGTTGTCCTTGGAATTAGTGGCAATTTTATTTTTGTAGCTAGCTTTGGAGGATCTTATAAGGGATCTCAGCTTCTTACTGAGGCTGACCAGGGAGCTCCTCCACTCATGGGATTTTACTCTCTTTTGCATCAGTTTCTTCCTTCTGTTGTACAGTTTGTTTATGGCAGGGGACCACCAGATTGGCTTCCTTTTTTTGGAGGATAGCGTCTTGGTTCTGTTTGGGATAGCATGATCCATGCACTCATGTAAGTGCTTATAGAGTGCATATGTGTAGGATTCAGCAGTTGTAACTGTATTTGTCCATCTGCGTGGGTGTCATGAAGTTCACTACTTCTGTCTTAAGAAGCATGAAGTTGGCTTTGGAGACATTTTTTACTGTGGTTTCCTTAATGGGGGTTGGGGGTGGGATGTGGATATCAAGGGTGATTAGCTTATGGTCGGATTGGACCAACGAGGAGTTGACTTCAGGTGTGGAACACCGGTCACATGTTGGTAATGACTAGGTCTAGGATATCGTTGCCTCTGGTGGGAGTGTGGATAAGTTGATCTAGGGCATTGGAGTTTATGAATTACAGAAAGCGTTGCGCTAAGGAGTTGGTACGCGAGTAGTTTTCCCAGTTAATGGTGGGGTAGTTGAAGTCGTCCATTATTAGAGTGTTTGGTTGAACCCTAATATTTTCCAGTACATCAAGAAAAGAGGAGTGGGAATCCTGGGGCATGGTGGGGGATCTGTAGCAAGCTACAATTTGTATTGCAGTTTTGCCAAGGATTGGCATGCTTGGTGAAAGTATGAAATGAACTCCAGGTAGCAGCTTCTAGAATATCCCTGGTAGGAACACCTCTGAGAAAGGCTGCTGAAGTAGATGAAGTCCTGGTGGAATGAGATCTGATCCCCTGGGGGAGAGGTTTTCCATGATGCTTAAAACAGAAATGAATACAATGGCTTATCCATTTAGAAATAGTTTGTTTTGAAATAGCCTTCCCCTCTGCCCCTGCAGCAAATGCTACCAGCAGTTGTTCAGATTTTCTTTGAGATTTAATCCTGTCCAAGTAGAATCTAAGTTGTCTGTGTACATCCAATGAATGCAGAATCCGCTTTTCCTTGTTCTGTGGATTGGGAAAGAAAGTTGGCAAATGAATGGACTGATTAAGAGCCACATTGGATACCACCTTGGGCATGAATGATGGATTGGTCCCGAGTGACACCCTGTCCGCATGAAAGATGATGAAAGGCTCCACTGCCATAAGGGCCTGTAATTCAGATATCCTTCTAGCTGAAGTGTTTGCTAAAAGGACGGTTTTCCAGGAAAGAAATTTTAAGTCTGCAGTTGCAGCTGACTCGAAAGGAGGTAGAGTGAGTTTCTAAAATACAAAGTTAAGGTCCCAGGCAGGGGTTGGAGCTCTCCTTGGTGGTCTCAAGTTTCTGGCCCCTCTGAGATACTGCTTCAGAAAAGGATGAGAGAAGAGGGGGGTCTGTGTTGTAATGAGCTGAAATGTCTGAGGCATGGATTTTTATGGAAGAAAAAGACAGGCCCTTGTGAAGCATCTCAGTTAAGTACTGAAAAATCTGAGATAAATTGGGCACTGCTCTGCTCATCCCTTGAGACTGATTCCAGGCACAGAATCTTTTCCATTTGTCAGCATAAGATTTTCTAGTACTAGGTCTTCTCGCCTCTAAAATGACATCCATCACAGGTTTGCTGAGGGATGCTAAGGGGGAATTTAAGTGATAAGCCAAGCTGCAAGATTCAATGTTTGGAGATGAGGGTGCAGAATTTGGTTCTCCAGTTGAGACGGTAAGGAAGGTGTCTGAGGCAGGTGCCGCGGAGAAATGCGTGACACACTGTTCAGGAGTGAGTACCAGTGTTGGCGAGGCCAGTCTGGAGCAATCAAAATCATTTTGGTTTGTCCTGTTTGACTTTTAGTAGAACTTTGGAGAGCAAAGGCAGAGGGGGAAAGGCATAGACTGATTGGCTGCTCTGTCCTTCAGCTGGAAAAACCTCTTTCCAGGCTTTTTTGTGATGAGTTCTTGTGCAAAATTTGTCCAACTGGTAGTTCTGGGGTGAGGCAAAAAGATCTATGTCTGGGCTCCCCCATTTGCATGTCAACATGTTGAAAATCCATGGTTCCAATTTCCATTCATGAGGGTCCGTGAGATTTCTGCTTAGTTCGTCTGCTAGAACATTCTGTTTTCCTGGCGGGAATTGAGCTTGTAGTTGTACTTGGTAGCTCAAGGCCGTGTTCCACAATGCCATGGCTAGACTGCAGATGGGGTAGGAATGTGCACCCCCCTGCTTGTTTATGTACCACATAACTGTGGTGTTGTCCGTCTTTATCAGTAATTGTCCTGGATGAAGGTAGTCCTTGAAGGCAGTCAGTGCATTCGGTACAGCTAGCATTTCTTTTTGATTAATATGATTGATTTGGGCTCCATTTGCCCTGAATGCACTTCCCTCTCAGATGAGCACCCCATGCATAGTCTGATGCGTCTGTAGTTAGGGTTTGGGCGGCAGGGGGTGGTGTGAATGGCAATCCCTTGCTTGGTGGCAGGCCTCTGCCCACCATAGGAACTCTAGGCGCAGGCAAGGTATGATAGGAATCATTGTTTCCAGGCTGTGACAATGTTGACTCCATAAGCTTCTTAAGTACCACTGAAGTTTCCTCATATGCAGTCTTGCATATGGAATTAGAATAATGCAGGAGGCCATGAACCCCAAGGCTTGCAGTATTTGCCTTGCAGATAAGCAGGGTTTTTGTGGCCACCTGTTTGAAGTAAGTCACCAAATGAATTTGCTTTTCTGGCATAAGGAAAGCCATCTGGGCAGTTGTATTCAAGCTTGCACCCAGGAATGTAATCTTTTGAGAGGGTACCAGTTGAGATTTCTTTTCGTTTATGGTGTACCCTAGACAGGTTAGAACTCTTTTTACAAATGCCAGATGTTTTAGAAGAATGGCTTGGTTTTCTGCCTGAATTAGACAATCGTCCAGGTATGGATATATTTGAATATTTCTTTGCCTGCAAAATGCAATTACTGGAGCCAGGCACTTTGTGAATACCCTGGGCGCAGTAGACAAGCCAAAGGGCAGTGCAGAGAACTGATAATGCATGCAGCCTGCTTTGAAGCATAGGAATCTTCTGCAAGATTCCCTGATTGGGATATGCAGGTAAGCCTCTTTTAAGCCGAGAGTTGCCAACCTGGCATCCTTGCCTAGCATAGGAAGTAACTGGTGAAGAGTAAGCATCTTGAATTTTGGAATGTCCAGAAAGGTGTTTAGAGTAGAATGGTCCAGAATTGGTCACCATGATTTGTCTTTTCTGGGTACCAGGAAAAGTTTGGAATAGAAACCTTGTCCCTTTTCTTCTTCTGGTACTAGATGAATAGCCCCCATGTTTAGGAGGGAAAGAACTTGTTTCTGAGCCTCTGCCCACTGATTTGGGGGCAGGTCTGGCCACCGTTTGGAGTTGGCAGTGTGTGGAAATGAAATCTGAATCCCTGGGACACTATATTTAAAACCCATTTGTCCTGGGTTATAAGTTGCCAGTTTCTTGAATGAAGAGCCAGTTTTCCCCCCAAAGGGGCGGCTAAGAGGTAAGTGCTTGGTAATTTCAAAGGGAAGTCATTGAGACTGTTTACCATAGGGTGGTGCCTTGTTGTTTCCAGAAGTGGAAGCACCCCATTGCTTAGTTCTGAACGTCCCTTGGGACTGAAACCTGGTTCTGTTGGAATGTCTGGGTTTGGCCGTAGTGGCTCTGGAAGGAGCTGGAAAGGACCAGTCCTTAGTAGGCCAATGCCTATTAAATCTAGGAGGTTGCACTTGTAAGAAATCTTTCACAGTTTGCACAGATTTAGCTTGATCTTCCATCTTTTTTAGAACTTCTTCAGCCTTATTGCCAAATAGGCGGTCCTACTGTAAAGAAGCATCCAAAAATTTTGCTTTAACATGATCGGGCAGAGATTGCTCCTTAAGCCAAGCATGCCTTCTAAGCACAGACTCAGTAACAGCAGCCCTACAAGAGGCCTCTAAAGAATCAAAACCACATTGCAAAGTATGTTTGCCAACTTGTTCAGCTGAATGCAATAATTCCTGCAAATCTTTATTCTCCACACAGTCAGAAGTCAACATAATTTTCTGTTTAAGCAGTCCCATGATATGCTGTTGATATTCTAGCATATGAAATTGACAGTTTAAAGCCCTGATTGCTAAGGCTGCAGAAGTATAAACCTTTTTACCCCATCTATCCAGCGCCCTGGAGTCTCTATCAGAAGGGGTAGGAATTTTAGCAGTAGACGCCTTAATGCCCTTGGGCCACTGAGAAATGGTTTCAGGGTCCGCAACAGGATTCTTGAAAAGGAATTTGTGGGAGTCAGGAGCCCTGTAGTACCTGTCTGGTTTGCTAGGGGCTGGAGGCAAGGAATCAAGGAACATACTAGATTCCGAAAACACATCAACAATGTCTAGTACAGGAGGTATAGCCAAAGGCCTATGCTGAGGAAGAAGGAAATCCCTACGCCTCTTTTTGGATTCAGAGAAATCCTGACTTTCCCAGTTGAAATGCTCCCTTAAGGTATGTAAAGATTCCCTAAAAGAGAAATCCTCAGGCAGAGAAGCAGAGGGAATGGAATCCTCTGCATCAGAGTCCTCATAAGTAGGTATGGACAAATCCTGATCATTAGAAGAGTCAGAAGAAACAGTCCTGTTAAGAAGATTCATAGTCAAATTCAATCCTAGGCCCCTTGGAGGGGGGGGGGGGGTTGACTACCCCTGATTAGAGTAATTAAATCTTCAGCCATTTTGATCATTTGTTTTTTACGTATTGGGGCCTGAACATGTGGCCTGGGAGTCGGTTTTTTAGACATAGATCGAGATTTAGGCCTTAGCACTGAAGTTGGACTGTTTAATATGCAAGTCTGTAGGCCTGAATACACCCTCAGAAGTCGGAGCCTGCTCAGCGGCTCCGGACCCATCCAAGGTAGAGACATCAGCGGGTTCCACATGTGAAGCATCTCGCGGCATACCGGACTCTGAATGGGTCTCAGTAGAGGCCTGTGAATCAGAGGTAGCAGGTATCAGCGGCTGCGAAAGCACCTCACTGAGTACCAGCAAACTACCGACTGGCTTACAAGAAGCATCATCGGCAGCTTTGGACATCTCTTTTTCTTTGCGTTTTTTCGGTATTCCGGTAGTCGGATGGCTAACCGACGTCATTTCTGGATAATTAAACAGAGAACCGAAATATTTTGAAGCAAAAATGTACAGACAACGGATAGTGCGCTGATTAAATAAAGCACAAAACCGACAACAAGGTACGTCATGGTCAGTGCCTAGGCAAGGAATACAGTACAAATTAAAGTCCTTATGAGTTATTTGCTTCCCACAAGTAATACGATTATTAACTTTTACTGACATCGGTAAGGAGCAAGAAAAAGTTTCCCCAATGGGGTACATAGCTTTTAGTTTAAGACTTCAGTTCTGAAACTCGAAAACGAAAATTTCAGGAGTCAGCCGACAGGCACTTGCGAACTGCTTCTGCTTCGGGCACCGTGCTGCAAGAAAGACTGATGTAATGGTGTCGGCTGCATGTTTTATACCCCTGACGACCTGATGTCATGGAAGAAGAGACAGCAACCGACGCAGGACCCAAGACTTTGTTAATCAGGCCGATAGAGGGCAACCTGCCAGCAGATTACCCAAATGTAATGACTGCAACAGTGAAACACGATGATAATCAAAACATCCCCAATGGGGTACTTGTCTTAGAAATTTCAATCCGATGGCGGCAGAAAAGTTCTGAGGTCTGGTATGTGCAGACATCACTTTTATGGCTCACGTTACCTTAGCAAATGCCACACGTCCCACATACCCTGCAATGACTAGAAGTTTTTATAAACTGGCCAGACATTCGGGCAGCAAGACATGAAAACCCAAGAGTATGGAATATTGCAACATGAGAATAGAAGGACATCTAGTTTTCAGACCTGAAGTATCAATAATTTGCTGGGCTACAATGTACCAAACATCAGTAGTGTAGTCGCTTCTCTCAGTGAAGCGCATTCTAGTTCTCTGCAGAAATTCTGCTGTCCAAATAAGTGCAACAACAATGCTAGCAAGAAAGAAAGCAAGGAGGGGACCCTGCAGATCGGACATTGGATAATGTCGTAGCAGTAAATAATTAGTTTTATCAAGCCTGGTTATTGCATCACCACATCAAAATTGAGCATGCCAACTTTAGTATCTCCTTTTATGGGTGCCTACACCTCATTGATAAGTACTTTGCAACATGGAAGAAGTGATACTTCTGGTTAGGATGTCATAATGGACAACTTAGTTAACAGCTATTTTAATTTAATCAATATTTGGCTTCCAATTAGCTTTTTGTCTGTAATATCTAAGCTATCTCAACCATGACTTTTGTTTTACTAATAGCATTCCACAGAGTGTTTTGACAGTAGAGTCCCAAGAGGACAGCAATAAAACCAGACACCTTGTGCAAGTTCACTACACAATACAGCAAAATGTGTGAACTAGATGTCACTGCAGAAAAGGTGATCTGCCAGAAAACTCTCATCTGTCCATCCATCCATCTATCCTTGACTGGGTTAGCCTCATTTCGGGGTAGACCTGAAGTGGTATTTATACTACTTTGAAAATGTGGCCTGGTATTGTGGAACCTTCCCATACTCTTTTGACATTCTGAACTTTTATATTCATCTGAGTTACCAGTAACTCAAGCAGAATGGTCCTTGGTTTAACATCTCCACTTGAAGGATGGCACACTCAATTGCAGCATACCCATAATGCTGAACTGCAGTGTTGGTAACTTGAAAGTTAAACCAATCACCTGGAGTGGGAATAGAACCCACAGTCTTCTGGTCTTTCAGCACCAAAGACAAGCAAGCTGTCTAGTCACTGACAGTATTATTATTATTATTATTTTGAACAGCAATGTTCAGAGTTATACTGAGCCACTGTCTAAGGATGAGACAAAAATAAAATGAATAAAAAAATAAGATCTCTGCTTCCGAAGTCTGGGAACTCTAGTTTCCTCCCATTTCCAAAGATGATGGCCTTTGGCAGACTGCAATCAAAGCAGTCCAAAGTACGAATATAACATTTACCTCTACTATTGTTGCCCAGGTCACTGCAGAAAAGGGTCCTAGAAGGAGCCAATTAACAAATAAACTGTCTGTCCCACATTTGAGTTTCTTTACATCCAAATGCAGACTGTAACATTAAACTGTTTTAACACAGCAGTGATTTATGATCGGGCTTGCAAAAAGGCACCTCATGCCTACTGGTTTCTACTTAGTTAATACAAATAAAAATAAAGAAAAGAGATAGGCAAGCCAGCATTCACAAAATATGTAACATCATGCCAACTTGCGGGATAAACCACATTATAAATAGCTACAGCAACAGAATGGGATATCACCATTAGAGTCTACCATTGTATCCATGACGATTACTGTACACAGAAATGCCAGAAAAACATCACCCTCATGCACTCAATTCAGAAGTCATGCAATTTCAAAGTGACAGTATTAAATTAGTGCGGGTATGGGAGAAGACACACCACACATTAAGAAATGGCTGCAGAAAGACCCATCACCACAGCAAATACACATAGGACAGTAAAATTATTCTGGGTTACAAACATCAGATATGATCAACATTCTTCTACAGTCATTACTTGTACCCAGTGCACATATACTTGAGACTGCTAGATCATATGGTTTTGTCCCTCGGTACCATCAAAATACATGTCTTACACAAAGTGTAGCAGTTTTTAATGCACATTTTGCTGATGGGTAGAAAACATGTCATTGGCCATAGAATCCTGCTATAGCAGACTCTTGTGCAGTCAACTGTAACTTATATCAATGAATTTGTCTTTGATCCTGTAGACACTACTCAGAGTATCCATGTTTTGTTACTGTGAATTTAATAAATATTTTTAATAAGGGGATGTGGGGACAGAACCCCATACAATGGATGGGGTATGGGTGCTGTCAAGTTGATCTTTTCTCTCATTCACTCCTCTTATTTTTAACTTGCTCTCAGATACTACTTTTCACATTTTCAACATACTGCTAGGTTCCCCCCTCCCATTCTCCTCATTGTATCCCCCTTTTTCAATTTCACACAAAGTAATGTTGTGTAGATAACTTGCTATAATTATAGATATTCTAGCAAATCAATGTTGCAGCACTGATTTTTGAAACTTCCTGCCATGCAGAAGCCCACTGTTGTCTCAAATACCAGAGTCTTTTACCATCCCCATCCAGTGGATGTCTTTCAGTGTCCAGCATTAGGACATTACAGGTATATGTCAGCCAGTGCCATCTTCAAATCTTTCTTGCATGAGGTACCAAAGTCCAATGCTCTTCAGGTAGAGAAGGACCTTCCCCACTGACCCTACTGATAACAAGACTGCAGGCAGGGAGATGATGAATAGGCAAGATACTCACCCCAACCCCAGGGTAGAAGAGAAGAAGGGTAGGAAGAAGGCAAATGGTACTGCAACACTGATCTACTCAAACATCTGGAATTATCCCAACTGTACTATGTACATCATAGTCAATGTTGCAATACCAATTTTTGGGAAGACTTCCAAAGTTTCCTTATTGGGTAGGTGGCACAGAGTCCTGTGGCTGGGAGGGCAGGTTCTGAAGGATGGCAAAGGTCAAACCATCTCTAGCACTGGACAGGGCACCCAAATGTAGTGTTTGGTAAAGGTGTGTACAGAGGACCAAATGGCTGCATCTAGGATGGTCAGTGTAGGAGTCCATTTCAGAAATGGCTTGGAGGACCTGGTTGGAAGTTCTTGATGATGGACATAGTAAAGTACAGGCAGTAAAAATATTTCTAGTCCCTTTAGTATTGTAAACATGTCAGGCATATTTTATCAACCCAAGGAGTAAAGTACAGTTTTGTACCTACCATAAATGTGGATGTTCGAGTGTTGACACTGCTGCAGTCATTACACTTGGGTTATCCTGCCGTCAGGCGGTCCCCACAGTCGGCCAGAGTTCCAAAGTCTTGGTCCAGCGTCAGTTGCTGTCGGCTCCTCCCTGACGTCAGTGCGACAGGGGTATATAAGATGCAGCCGATGCCATTTTCTTCAGTTTTTCTTACCCCAGATGTCAGGTGCCCCCGAATAGGTAGGCAATTCAAATTGCTAGTAAACAATACAAAAGAAAAGCAAACAACCATTTTTAGGTTACTCCCCATAGGTAAAAAGGGTAGATGTCCTAGGTAAGTCCCAAAAAGTAAAAGGGGAAGGAGTGAGGGTAAGATGGACTGCAGCAGTGTCAACACTCGAACATCTACATTTATGGTAGGTACAAAACTATACTATGTTCATCGTGTTACACTGCTGCAGTCATTACACTTGGGTGGAATCCCAAAGCTGAGGTAGGGTGGCTGGATCTATAAGGCATTAGGGGTGGCTATAAGGCCCTGCAGTACAGCAGTGGCGAAGCCAGCTCTGGATTTCAAGTATAAAGGCAAATGGTAATGTTTGGTGAAGGTATGCACAGAACTCCATGTTGCTGCTTCCAAAATATCTTTGGTAGGTACTCCTCTGAGGTAGCAGTTGAAGTGGCTGTTGCCCTGGTGGAGTGAGATCTAATGCTGCTAGGTACAGGTTTCCCATGGTGGGTATAGCAGAAACGTATACAGTGTCCTATCCATTTTGAAATAGTCTGCTTTGAAATGGCTTTTCCCTGTGCTCCTGCAGCGTATGCTACCAATAATTGCTCAGATTTTCTGAAAGCTTTGGTTTTGTCCAAGTAGAAGCGTAACTGTCTGTGAATGTCCAAAGAATGTAGCAATTTCTCCTCTTTGTTCTGTGGTTTTGGATAAAAAGTTGGCAAGTGAATAGTTTTGGTTCAGAGCCACACTTGATACAACCTTTGGCATGAACGTAGGGTTAGTTCTTAAAGACACCCTGTCCTGGTGGAAGATGAGGAACGGTTCCACTGCCATTAGTGCCTGTAATTCTGAAACTCTTCGTGCTGCTGTAATTGCCAGTAGCAGAGCAGTTTTCCAAGAGATGTATTTTATTTCTGCTGTGTTAGCTGGCTCAAAAGGAGGTAGAGCTAATTTCTACAAAACAAAGTTGAGGTCCCAAGTTGGTGTAGGTGCTCTATGGGGCGGTCTTATGTTTCTAGCCCCTCTGAGGTATTGTTTGAGCAAAGGATTAGAAAAAATTGGTGGATCCGTGTTGTAATGAGCAGAGACAGCTGAGGCGTGGATCTTGATGGATGAAAAAGAGAGGCCCTTGCCCAGTATCTCAGTTAAGTATTGCAGTATCTGAGGGATGCTTGGGACAAGAGGGTCAAGGCTGTGCACTTGGTTCTAGGCATAGAATCATTTATCAGAGTATGCTTTGCTGGTGCTAGGCCTTCTGGCCTCCAGAATGACATCCATAACAGCTTTGGAGAGAGGCATTGCTTGCTTGACTAGAGAATTTTCCATGCAGCTAGGTTAAGGTCTTTAGCTGGCTGTGAAGTATCTGATTGTAGTGCTGTGTCAGCAACTCTGGGATTTGAGGCAAAATCCAGGGTGGTTCTTGTGCTAAGTTCTTTAAGATTGGGTACCAGTGCTGGTGCAATCAGTATCATTTTTGGCTCTTCCTGCCTGGCTTTTATGAGTACCTTTGGGAGGAGAGGTAAAGGGGGGAAAGCATTCACTTGTAGTTTTTTCCAGCTGAATGAGAGGGCATCCACTTTCCAAGCTTGCGGATGGTAGCTCCTTGTGCAGAATTTCTGTAATTGGCAGTTCTTTGGGGAAGCAAACAGATCTATGTCCGGGCTCCACCATTTTGTGCTATCATTCTGAATATTTGTGGATTCAGTTTCCATTCGTGTGGGTCCATAATGTTTCTGCTTAAGTCATCTGCCAGTGTGTTTTTCTCTCCTGGCAGGAATTGTGCTTGCAGATGAACTTGGTAGTTTAGAGCTAGTTCCACAAGGTCATGGCTTGTCTGCATAGGGGGTAGGAGTGTGTGCCTCCTTGCTTATGTACCACATAACTGTGGTGTTGTCTGTCTTTAGTAGTAATTGTCCTGGATGCAGTAGGTCCTTGAAAGCCATAACAGCATTTTGTACAGCTAACATCTCTTTTTGATTGATGTGGAGATGTCTTTGCTCTGTGGGCCACTCTCCCTGGATACATTTTCCTGCCATGTGTGCTCCCCAGGCGTAATCCGATGCATCTGTTGTCAGTGTTTGCCTGGCTGTGGGTTGAGTGAAAGGCTGTCCCTTGTTGAGGTGACAAGCTTGTGCCCACCATCGAAACTCCTGTTGTAGGCAAGGAATTAGTGGTATAACTGTTTCCAAACTTTGACAGTGTTGAGACCATACGCTCTTTAGGTACCATTGTAGTTTCCTCATATGCAGTCTGACATATGGAATTAGTAGTATGCATGATGCCATGTAGCCCAAGACCTGCAGGATTTTCCTTGCAGGGAGTTGGGTCCTTGTTGCCATTAACTGAAAATATTGAGTCAGTTGTCCTTGCTTGTCTGGCGTGAGATAAGCCATCTGGGCCGTTGTGTTCAAGCTGGCACCCAGGAATATTATATGTTGTGAGGGCACTAGTTTTGATTTATTTTCGTTTACTGTGTACCCCAGGCAACTTAATAACTTTTTTACGTACGCCAGATGCTTTAGTAGAAAGTCCTTGCTCTCTGCTTGAATCAGGCAGTTGTCCAGGTATGGATAAATTTGAATTCCTTTTTGCCTGCAAAATGCAATTACTGGTGCCAGGGACTTTATGAAGACCCTGGACGCAGTAGATAAGCCAAAGGGCAGTGCACAGAATTGATAGTGCATTGAACCTGCTAGAAATCTGAGGTATCTTCTGCAGTTTTGTCTGATAGGGACATGCAGGTATGCCTCTTTGAGGTCCAATATCATGAGCCAAGCTTTCTTGCCCAGCATGGGAAGAAGCTGCTGTAGTGTCAACATCTTGAATTTCTTTACATCCAGGTAAGTGTTTAGTGTAGAAAGGTCCAGAATGGGTCTCCAGGCTTTGTCCTTTCTGGAAACCAGAAAGAGTCTTGAGTAAAATCCTTGTCCTTGTTCCTGTGGTGGTACCTTTTGAATAGCTCTCATGTCCATGAATGCTGTAATTTGTCTTTGAGCCTCTGCCTATTGATTTGGTGGCAGATTTGGCATTCCTTTTAGCCTTAGCAGCGTGTGAAAATGGAGCCTGTAACCTTGAGATACAATGTTGAGAACCCATTTGTCTTTGGTGATGCAATGCCAGTTGTGATAGAAAAGTGCCAGTTTTCCTCCTAAGGGGGCTGCCAAGAGAGAACTATTTGGCAGCTGTAGTGGAAAGTCATTGAGTCTGTTTTTTATAAGATTGAGGCCTGTCTTCTCCTTCTTCCTGGCCTGGTGTGCCACACTGTCGAGGCCTGTAAGGGCCTTGTGTCTGACCTCTACCTCTTGGACGTCTGTATCTGCCCCTCTGAGGTCTGTCTGCAACTGGAAAGGACCAATTCTTTGTTGGCCAATTTCTGCTAAAAGGAGGTGGGTGAACCTGTAAGAAATCTTTCACCGTTTGCATAGATTTTGCCTTATCCTCCATCTTCTTTAATACCTCCTCTGCCTTAACTGCAAACAGCACATCCCACTGCAAAGGTGCATCCAATAATTTTACCTTAACATGATCTGGTAACATATGTTCTTTTAACCAAGCATGCCTTCTAATGACAGAGCCTGTAACTGCTGCTCTACAGGAGGCCTTAAGGAGTCAAACCCACATTGCAAAGTATGTTTTCCCACTTGTTCAGCAGCATGCAATAAATCCTGCATTTATTTTAAGTTAGGAGGATCTGAATCTGGAAGCATCTTTTGTTTCAACTGAGACATCAAAAATTGCTGATATTTTAGCATGTGAAACTGGCAATTTAAGGCTCTCATTGCTAGAGTTGCAGACATATATACCTTCTTTCCCCACCTGTCTAAAGCTCTGGAAGCTCTGTCAGAGGGAACTGGGTTTTTTGCTGATGGGGCCTTAATCCCTTTGGGTCCCTGAGAAATAGTTTCAGGGTCAGCAACAGGGCTTTTGTACAGAAACTTGTGAGAGTCAGGGACTCTGTAATATCTGTCAGATTTAACTGGGGCTGGGGGTAAGGAGTCAGGGTTCAAACTGGATTCAGTGTACACATCATCCACAATGTCTAAAACTGGTGGGATAGCAAGGGGTCTGTGTTGAGGCAATAAAAGGAAGTCTCTGAGCCTTTTCTTGGATTCTGAGTAATCCTGACCTTCTCAATGGAAATGCTCCCTCATGGTGTTGTAAGGTGTCCCCAAAGGAGTAATCCTCAGGCGGAGAGGCTGACGGAATTGATTCCTCAGCATCAGAATCCTCATAAGGGGGAAAAGAATATCCTAGGTCCGAGGAAGAGTCAGAGGAAATGGACACCTGGTCAGAAGATTAATAGTCTGCATCCTGTCTGGGCCTTTTATCAGGAGGGGTATGGGACCCCCTGATCAGGGTGATTAGGTCCTCGGCCATTTTTAGCATTTGTTTCTTAGGCATGGAAGCCTGTCCTGGAGAGAGTTGTCTCTGTTTCTTTGCTTTTAAGGGGGGCTTAGACTTAACAGAGGGTTTTAATGGTTAACTGGGTAGGTCTGAAAACACCCTCTGTAACTGTGGATTGCTCAGCTACTTCGATTCCCTCTATAGGTTTAGGATCGGTAAGCTGAAGGCCTAGTGCATCTGAAGGCCCAGCCAGCTCCACGTGGGAGTCGGATGCGGTCTGTGGTTCTGTGGAAGCGGTCGTCGGGGGCTGCGTAGGTGCCTCGTTGAAAACCGGAGAACCGGCAACCGGCCTAGAAGAGGCCTCATCAGTTTTGGGCCTCGGATGCCTATCCTTGTCCTTGCACTTTTTATGCATTGCAGTCGCCGGAATTTCTGACTGCATGGTGTAATTGAATTTTCTACCAAAATAATGTCGGACAAAATTAAACCGACGTTTAATAGTGTGCTTGTTAAACCTAGCACAAAACCGACAACCAGTGACGTTGTGGTCAGGGCCTAGGCATGGAATACAATAGGAGTGGAAATCCTTATGAGGTATTTGCTTCCCACAAGAAATGCAGTTATTAACTTTTACTGACATCAGTCTGAGGCAAGAAAAAGTTTCCCCAATGGGGTACTTAGCTTTTTTAGAAGACTTCGGTTCTGGATTCGGAATGAAAATCTCAGGAGTAGGCCGACTGGCACTTGCGAACTGCTTCTGCTTCGGGCACCACGCGGCAAGACAGACTAAAGAAAATGGCGTCAGCTGCATCTTATATACCCCTGTTGCACTGATGTCAGGGAGGAGGTGACAGTAACCGACACCGGACCAAGACTTTGGAACTCTGGCCGACTGCGGGACCGCCTGACGGCAGGATAACCCAAGTGTAATAACTGCAGCAGTGTAACACGATGAACATCTGTGTACCATAATTAATAAAGAGTTGAAGGAATTTATGTGGGAAGGAAAGAGGGTAAGAGTTAAGTGGGAGAAGTTGTTTCTCCTCACAGAACAAGGTGGTTTAGGATTACCAGATTTGAAGGGATACTTTACAGCTACAAATACACAGCAGAAGAAGAAGACTATAAATCATAGTGGAAAGGAATTACGTTGCAATGGGGAGTGTACAAAATAAGGAGAGAATACAATTTTGGATGCAGGTACTTAAGAAGAGAAATAACATTTTGAGAACACAGCCAATACAGGAATGGAGAAAAGAGATTTTACCCAAAGGGATGACTATAAATAGGGGCACAGAAAATAGATGAGAAAAAGCTGGAATTAACTGGTGAAAATTAAAAAGGAAATAAGGTTTTGGGAAGGAAAATCTTATAAAGCCAAAAAGAAGTTTGGTCTGTGGGTTGGACACTGTATTTGATACAAGAAATTGATGAGTGTAGGCATATTGAAAGGGATAGGGGAGTGTTAAATGAAAGGTCAGCTCTGGTTGAGTTTACAGTTGAGTCTAGAACAGATGTTGCAGTAAAATAAAGGGGGGTAATGAGAAGGGGTTACATACGACTGGGAAAGGAGAATGGGATACACTACACCAAGAAACAATGGGAGGATTTGTGTGGCTCACAAATACGCAATAACCTAAAAGTCTTAGGAACTTCGCAGAGCAGTGTTTGTATTTTTTATACCTCAAATATACTTCGGAGAATGATTCCACAGGTAGAAAACAACAGCTGGAAATTTGGTGAGAAAGGGGCACCTTGTAACATGTTTTTAAGGACTGTAACAATTTGATAAATTTTAGAAATTCCCTACAGGGTATTTTGTCAGAAATGTTGGAGGAACAAATTATTTTAATGAAAGAAATGATTCTTTTGAGTTTGTTTATAGAAACTGAATTGCCTAAACACAATAACGGTGTAGTAAGTTAAATGCTGTTGGCTGCCAAAAAACATTTACTAGAAAAAAGAAATCAAAAACAAAACCAGCTGTAACAGAATTGCTAAATGTTATAAAAGGACATAAATGAACTAGAGAAGGGACCTTTAGAAAAGTGAGTAAACTACAAAGAAATACATCGAATCGGTGGGAATAATACCTACAGAATAACGTTAAAGAGGAGTAATATTTCAAGGAATGCATGACTTGAACAATCTATGTAAAGTTCAACTGAAAAATTAAGGCAAAAATAATTTTTCTACAATGTGTACAAATGAAAAAGCCTTGTAGTGGTTTATTTTCTTTTATAACTGAATCTGTACCCATGTCACTATCCTGTGTGTGATCTTAAAAAAGTGCTTACCATTGTGACAGTTAAACAGACAATCCCAGTGTTTAAAATTAGGGTCCGAGTTAAGCTGACAGAAGTCAAGCCCACTTCAACACGTCACTTTCATTCCCACCCACTGTGTCATTTTACTTTTAAATATCCTGTAAATCCAGAGTTCCAGTCTTGTTTCAGCGAACAGGATAAACTAATCTTTGGTTTTGTATTCCTCTCCGACTTGCACTGGAATGGGGAACTATGCTGCAGGTCCTGGCTCATATTTAAAATAAAGCTGTGCCAGGGAAAAGGGACATCATTGTATACTAATTTTTAAATTTTGCATCACTCATACTTCTACAGATGTACACATAGACCACTCATAAAACATAGTGCATTTGTCCAGTAGTAGTATTCAGAAATCAGCACATATCACACTAGAAGCTGAAAAAGGAACAGAAGAGTGTGTCTACTAATGCTCCAACCTTCTGTCACACACTTGCTTTCTATGGAATTACTAACAAATCAGAAAGTAACTACACCACGCTAGTATTCAAAAATCAGAATACAGTAAAGCATGAAAGAAAAAGAAATATGGTTTCCACTACTGTTTGCCTGACTCAAATGTTTTCTATAGGTAGAAGCCATGTCATAAAGTTGTTGTAGATGGCCAGGTTTTGCAATCACCACAGAATAAAATATGAAATGAAAGAAACAAAAAACTCTTGTTTACTAATGTTTTAAAAGCCTTGCATTACTGAAGTGCTTTCTAGAGTAGCAGCAGCAGTCAGGTCATAAAATGCCTGAAAGGCTACTTTTCTCAACAGGTAAAATGCACAGATTAAACTAATGAATGTCTCACAGGGAGAGCGGTTGACAAATGCAATTTGAGACGGAATTTAGCGAAAACCTTTGAAACTTCCTTCAGGCACTCTTCCCCACCTCCCTCAGCCAAAGGTGAGCATGCTTAGAAAGGCAAACTTGAAATGTAAACAAAGGCTGAATCAAAACAAAAAATCCCTGGGACTGTCCCTTTAACAAAAAGTAATGCAGTTTGCAATCCATTTTGAAATGGTCTGTTTCTCCACTAGTCTTTCCTGTTTACCATCTACAAAAAACACCAACAACTGATCAGATCTGTTAGGGAATTTTGTCCCTTGCAAATAGAATCACAGCTGCTTGTGTACATGTGAAGCATTCTCTCTCCCCCTTCCATTCTGTGGATTTGAAAAAAAATACTGGGAGATGAATAGCTTGGTTTAAGGAGACCTCTGATACTACTTTGGGTAGGAAGGAGGAGTTAGTTCTCAAGGTAACTCTACCCTTGTGGAAGATGAGGGGTGTCTATGTTCGGCCATCGAATGGGTTAACCATCAAATGGCTGAACATCGAACAATAAGTATCAAAAGTTCACTCTCAGAACTTTCATTTCATCGACAGGGTAAGTAAAGTACAGTTGTGTACACTTACCATAAATGTAGATGTTAGAGTGTATTCACTGTTGCAGTCATTACATTTGGTTAATCTGCTTGCAGGTTGCCCTCAGTCGGCCTGACTAACAAAGTCTTGGGTCCTGCGTCGGTTGCTGTCCCTTCTTCCATGACATCAGGCCATCAGGGGTATAAAACATGCAGCAGACGCCATTACATCAGTTTTTCTTGCCCCAGATATCAGGTGCCACCGTAATGGGGAGCAAAAAAACATAAAAACACAAAGGTACACCTCCAACAAAAAGCAAATACACCAAAAAGGCTTTTAAGCATAGTAAAGGAAAGTAGAGGTATAGCCAGAAGAAATTAGGGGGCTGGAGGGAGGGTAACCAGGATTGCAACAGTGAATACACTCAAACATCTACATTTATGGTAAGTGTACACAACTGTACTATGTTCTTCATGTTTCACTGTTGCAGTCATTACATTTGGGTAGATTCCCAAAGCTATGGTTGGGAGGAGGAGTTTATATAGCATTAGGGCCAGCTATAAGGCCCTGCAAGATAGCAGTGGCAAAGCCAGCTTTGGATTTAGAGAAAATTGGCAAATGATAATGTTTGGTGAAAGTATGTACAGAACTCTAGTTAGCAACTTCTAGGATGTCCCTGGTAGGAACACCTCCGAGAAAGGCTGCAGAAGTAGATGAAGCCCTGGTAGAGTGAGATCTGATCTCCTGGGGGATAGGTTTTCCATGGTGCTTATAGCAGAAATTAATGCAATGGCTTATCCATTTAGAAATGTTTTTTTTAAATAGCCTTCCCCTCTGCCCCTGCAGCAAATACTACTAGCAGTTGTTCAGATTTTCTTCGAGGTTTAGTCCTGTCCAAGTAGAATCTAAGTTGTCTGTGCACATCCAAGGAATGCAGAATCCGTTCCCCTTTGTTCTGTGGATTGGGAAAGAAGGTTGGCAAATGAATGGACTGATTAAGAGCCACACTGGATACTACCTTGGGCATGAAGGATGGATTGGTCCTGAGTGACACCCTGTCCGCATGAAAGATGATGAAAGGCTCCACTGCCATAAGGGCCTGTAATTCAGATAACCTTCATGCTGAAGTGATTGCTAAAAGGAAAGCTGTTTTCCAAGAAAGAAATTTTAAGTCTGCAGTAGCAGCTGGCTTGAAAGAAGGTAGAGTGAGTTTCTCCAATACTAAGTTAAGGTCCCAGGCAGGGGTTGGAGCTCTCCTGGGTGGTCTCAAGTTTTTGGCCCCTCTGAGGTACTGCTTGAGCAGAGGATGAGAGAAGAGGGGAGATTCTGTGTTGTAATGAGTTGAAATGGCTGAGGCATGGATTTTAATGGAGGAAAAAGACAGGCCCTTGTGAAGCATCTCAGTTAAGTATTGCAAAATCTGAGGTAAACTGGGTACTGTTGTGCTCATCCCTTGAGATTGGTTCCAGGCACAGAAACTTTTCCATTTTTCAGCATAAGACTTTCTAGTACTAGGTCTCCTTGACTATAAGATGACATCCATCACAGGTTTGCTGAGGGATAAGGGTGAATTTAAGTGATTAGCCAGGCTGCAAGGTTCAAAGTTGGAAGCTGAGGGTGCAGAATTTGGTTCTTCTGCTGAGACAGCAGGGAAGGGGACTAAGGCAGGTACCATGGAGATAACTGCAACACACTGCGCAGGAGGAGGTACCAGTGTTGGCGCGGATAGTCTGGAGCAATCAAGATCATCCTTGGTTTGTCCTGTTTGACTTTTAGTAGAACTTTGGAGAGCAGAGGCAGCAGGGGGAAGGCATAAACTGATAGGTTTTATCAGCTGAAGGACAGAGCATCCACTTTCCAGGCTTGTTTGTGGGGAGTCTTTGTGCAAAACTGTCCAATTGGTAGTTCTGGGGAGTGGCAAATAGATCTATGTCTGGGCTCCCCCATTCGCTAGTCAACATGTTGAAAATCCTTGGTTCTCATGTGGGTCCATGAGCTTTCTGCTTAGTCCGTCTGCCAGTGTATTTAATTTTCCTGGCAGGAATTCAGCTTGTAGGTGCACTTGGTAGCTCAAGGCTGTTTTCCACAATGCCATGGCTAGTCTGCAGAGGGGGTTGGAATGTGTACCCCCTGCGTGTTTATGTACCACATAACCGTGGTGTTGCCCCGTCTTTACCATTAGTTGTCCTAGAAGAATGTAGTCCTTGAAGTCTGTCAGAGCATTCTGTACAGCTAACATTTCTTTTTGATTGATATGTAGGTGCATTTGACTTGGGTTCCATTTGCCCTGAATGCACTTCCCTGCCAGGTGAGCCCCCCCATGCATAGTCTGATGCAACTGTTGTTAGGGTTTGGGAGGCAGAGGGTAGTGTGAATGGTAGTCCCTTGTTTTGGTGGCAGGCCTCTGCCCACCAGAGGAACTCTAGGCGTAAGCAAGGTATGATAGGAATCATTGTTTCCAGGCTGTGAGAATGTTGACTCCATAGACTTTTTAGATACCACTGTAATTTCCTCATATCCAGTCTTGCATATGGAATTAGAAGAATGCAAGAGGTCATGAACCCCAAGGCTTGCAGTATTTGTCTTGCAGATAGCAGGGTTTTTGTGGCCACTTGTTTGAAATAGGTTACCAAATGAATTTGCTTTTCTGGCGTGAGGTAAGCCATCTGGGAAGTTGTATTCAAGCTTGCTCCCAGGAATGTAATTTGATGACAGGATACCAGTTGTGATTTCTTTTCGTTTATGATGTACCCCAGACACGTTAGAACCCTTTTACAAATGCCAGATGATTCAAAAGTATGCCCTGGCTTTCTGCCTGAATTAGACAATCGTCCAGGTACGGTATATTTGAATACTTCTTTGCCTGGAAAATGCAATAACTGGAGCCAGGCACTTTGTGAATACCCTGGGCGCAGTAGACAAGCCAAAGGGCAGTGCAGAGAACTGATAATGTAAGCAGCCTGCTTTGAAGCGCAGGTATCTTCTGCAAGATTCCCTGATTGGAATGTGCAGGTATGCTTCTTTTAAATCTAGTGTTCCAACCAGGCGTCTTTGCATAGCATAGGAAGTAATTGGTGAAGAGTCTTCTTGAATTTTGGAATCTCCAAAAAGGTGTTTAGTAGACAGGTCCAGGATTGGACGCCATGATTTGTCTTTTCTGGGTAGTAGAAAAAGTTTGGAGTAGAAACCTTGTCCCTTTTCCTCTTCTGGTACCAGTTGAATAGCCCCCATGCTTAAGAGGGGAAAGTACTTGTTTTTGAGCCTCTGCCCACTGATTTGGGGGCAGGTCTGGCCACCCATTTGGTGTTGGTAACGTGTGAAAATGAAATCTGTATCCCTGGGACACTATATTTAAAACCCATTTGTCCTGGGTTATGAGTTCCCAGTTCTTTGCATGAAGAGCAATCTTTCCCCCCAAAGGGGTGGTCAAAAGATAAATGCTTAGGAATTTTAAAAGGAAGTCATTGAGACTGCTTACCATGGGGGGGGGGTCTTGTTATTTCCAGATTTGGAAGCGGAGGCCCCCCACTCCCCTGGGACTAAAACCTGGGGTTTTTGCTGTGTCTGGTTTTGGCTTGAGAAGATCTGGAAGAGACTGGGAAGGACCAATTCTTAGTAGGCCAGTGCCTACTAAATCTAGGAGGTTGCACTTGTAAAAAAATCTAACAGTTTGCATAGATTTAGCTTTATCTTCCATCTTTTTAAGAACTTATTCAGCCTTGTTGACAAACAGGTGGTCCTGATTTAAAGGAGCATCCCACAATTTAGCTTTAACATGATCGGGCAAAGATTGCTCCTTAAGCCAAGCATGCCTTCTAAGCACAGAGCCAGTAACAGCAGCCCTGCAAGAGGCCTCTAAAGAATCAAAACCACACTGCAAAGTATGTTTTCCAACTTGTTCAGTAGAATGCATTAAATCCTGTAAATCTTTATTTTCCACACAGTCAGGAATCAACATCATTTTCTGTTTAAGCAGTCCAATAACATGTTGCTGCTACTTTAACATATGAAATTGGTAGTTTAAAGCTCTGATTGCCAAGGTTGCTAAACCTTCTTACTCCACCTATCCAGCGCCCTGCAGTCTCTATCAGAAGGGGTAGGATTTTTAGCAGTAGAAGCCTTAATGCCCTTGGGGCCCCTGAGAAATAGTTTCTGGATCTGCAACAGGATTTTTGAAAAGGAAATTGTGGGACTCAGGAACCCTGTAGTATCTGTCAGGTTTACTAGGAGCCATATATTGAAAATGCTCCCTTAAAGTATGCAAAGTTTCCCCAAAAGAAAACACCTCAGGAGGGGAAGCAGAGGGAATAGAATCCTCTGTATCAAAATCCTCATAAGTAGGTATGGACAAATCCAGGTCATCAGAAGAGTCAGAAAAAACAGAATCCTGATAAGAAGATTCATAATCAAGCTCAGCCCTAGGCCTCTTGAGGGGGGGGGGGGGTTGACTACCCCTGATTAGAGTTATTAGGTCTTCAGCCATTTTTATCATTTGTTTTTTAGGCAGAGGGGCCTGAGCATGTGGCCTGGGCATTGGTTTTTTAGACATGGATTGAGATTTAGGCCTTAGTAATGAAGGAGTTGTCGATTTAATATGCAAGTCTGTAGGCCTGAATACACCCTCAGAAACTGGTGCCTGCACAGCGGCTCCGGATCCATCCAAGGTAGAGACATCTGCGGGTTCCATAGTTGAAGTATCTCGAGGCATACCTGACTCTGAATGGGTCTCAGTAGAGGCCTGCGAATCAGAAGTAGCGGGTTTCAGGGGCTGCGAAAGCGCCTCATTGAGTACCGGCAAACTGGTGACTGGCTTAGGAGAAGCGTCGGCGGCAGTTTTGGACCTCGGCGGCTTGTCTCTGTCTTTATCTTTGCGTTTTTTTCAGAATCCCAGTAGTCGGATGGCTAACCGATGACATTTCTGGAGAATTAAACCAAGAACCGAAATATTCAGAGGCAAAAATATACCGACAACAGATGATTAAATAAAGCACAAAACTGACAGCAAGGTACGTCGTGGTCAGGGCCTAGGCAAGGAATAAAGTACGAATGAAAATCTTTCTGAGTTATTTGCTTTCCACAAGTAATGCAATTATTAACTTTTACTGACATCGGTAAAGAGCAAGAAAAAGTTTCCCCAATGGGGTATTTGACTAAGTTGAAGACTTCGGTTCTGAAACTCGAAAAAGAAAATTTCAGGAGTTGGCCGACCGGCACTTGCAAACTGCTTCTGCACTGGGCACCGCATTGCAAGAAAGACTGATGTAATGGTGTCGGCTGCATGTTTTATACCCCTGACGACCTGATATCATGGAAGAAGGGACAGCAACCGACGCAGGACCCAAGACTTTGTTAATCAGGCCGACTGAGGGCAACCTGCAAGCAGATTACCCAAATGTAATGACTGCAACAGTGAAACACGAAGAACATCTACTTGTCCAACACTTACCCATCTCTCACACAGAAGTGTAGCCAGTGCCTCTGATATTGGCATTTGGAGGGATGTACATAGCTATAATGCTCACATCACTAAACTCCCTTGGCAGGTAGAAAGTTCTGTATTTTAGCAACAAACTCAATGTTCTCTGAGCAGTGGGTCTTAACTAGCTCACAGCTGTTGCATCAGTTGTTGTTTACATAACTACAGACCCCCCCCCCTCCTCTGGCTTTAAGTGCAAGTCTCTTGCCTGGAAATGCAGGAACCTTGTGTGTGCCTGCAAATGTGGAACGTGAAGGTAAGCATTCTTTAAGTCCAGAGTCACTTTCTAGGCTTCTTGGTAAACAGGGGAAGAGTTTTTGAAGTATCAACATTTTGAATTCTGTTACTACTAGGAATCTGTTGAGTCCTGAAAGCTCCATAATGGGTCTCCAGGTACCTTCCTTTCTGGAAATCAGGAAAAGGCTTGAGAAGAACTGTTTGCCTACTTCTCCAGGGCAGATGGATTGGAGAGAGCCTTTATGCAACAAATGTTTTAACAGGGGAGGAATCGGAACCTTCTACTATTTTTGGAGGGGGTGGGAATGCCTAGAACAGAGGAATTTTCCAAACTGGAGACAGTATCCCTTTTTGATAATCTGCAGTACTGGTCTTGGGGTGATCTGCTTCCAATACATGGAGAAGTTGGTAAGTTTTCCTCCCTGAAAGGAAGGGAGAGATTGGGTTTAGATTGAGTGAGGGGAGGTGTTGCATATAGTCGCAGATTCTCCCTGGGAGGGGCTGCGTCCTTAGTGTCCCCCCCCACAAGTCTGGAACGTTGGTCAATTTCCCACTTTCTTTGAAAACAGGACCTTTTCCCTCTTGTTGATTTAGGTTTTTTTCCCCCTTGCTTAGGTGGAAAAGGACAGGATTTACTATGATAGCTCCCGCTGCAGATGTCATCAGTTTCCCCTTTTTATCCAGTCTCAAACACCTTTTCTGCTGGAGGTCCAAAGAGACGCTCCCTTTCCAGTGATGCATCTAAGTGTTTTACTTTAACATGGCTTGACTGAGGTCAGTTTCTCAGCCAGGCTATGTCTCTTCATCATGCACTCTGTAGCTGCCAGCCTGCATAATGCATCTATTTTTATTTATTTATTTAGCATTTGTTAACCGGAAAGTCCGACTTGGAACAAAGCCAATTTTCAGTGGAGGCCCGGGGAGAAATGCTCCAGATGCATATCTTTGCAATGTGGGAGGAAACCGGACTACCCAGAGAAAACCCACACGAACGCAGGGAGGCCATGCAGACTCCACACAGAAGGCACCCCAACCGAGAATCGATCCGGAGAACCTCTTGCTGTGAGGCGACAATGCTACTGCTACACCACTGCGCCGTCCAAATCATCTAATCATCATCATCTAACGAATCACATACACATTTTATTAAGTGCCTGGACACCTGGAAGTCCACACTACACACTTCCTGGATACACTGGAAGGGCTTATCCTGTATCCTCTCTTAGTTTTTATTTGTTGCTGCACTAACTCAAGGTATCTGAGCAAGTGAAGCTGGCAGTCCACAGCATTCATGGCCAGGGTGGCTGGGTCAATGAGTATAACTTATCACTTGGCAAGGGGTCCCTGGATACCTGCCCAGATGATCCCTTGGAGTATTCCGTAGGCACTCCAGCTAGATCTGCCATTGGGTTCTTATAGTATAGAGGTGCTTGTGGAACTGAAGCACTCTAAAGAAGCGATCAGGCTTACTGGAGGCAGGGAGAAGGAACTGGTCTCCAAGGATATGTCAGCAAATACATCATCCAAGACTTCGTGGACTGCAGGAACAGCCAGGGGTCTAGGAGTTACGACGCTCAGTAGGTTTTTATAATTAGCTTGGTCTTGCGAGAATTTTCTAGACTCCCAATTAAAGGACTCCTCCATCTTATAAACGGCATCCCCAAAAGATAAGTCCTCAGGAGGCGAGGCTGAGGACAGGGTGTCTTCTAAGTCAAAATCTTCACACCAGTGAGGGGGAAGATGCACTGGGCAGGCAAGCTCTTCTTCACATTCAGACTCTGAGGGTTATCATCTCCTGGAGGGGTATTTTTCTTTCCCCAGAGGAGTTTCTTGACAGGTTCCTTTTTCAGGGTGGATGTCTAAACTTCATGAAGTCAGTGAAGTCTTCCCTAGTCTGACTAGGTCCTGAAGTGAGACTTGAGTTGAGGAGGCAGGGGAAATCAGGCAGTAATGGCTGGGGCAAACGTACATGGCTTTTAGGTTTGGGATTTCTAGGCTTGCGGGTGGATGACAAAGCCTCAGGTCACAGGCATGTGGGTGTGACCTCCATCTGGTTGCCAGGTAATTCTACCCATAACGGTCACCAAGGGAACACCTCCCTCCATCCTCAGTTATTAGAATCCTGGCAGTGGAAGCAGTGGCCAGCTTATCAGTTTTGGAATCAACTGAAATCAAACTGGTATAGGCCTTTGGGAACTGAATAAAGTCATGGGGGCCTCTGAAGGCGATGCACCAGAGGACTTAGGCCTAACAGGAGTTGGACCAGGGAGCTGCAAAAGGGCCTTGCTTGAATCCGTGATCCCAAGAAGAGGTGAGGAAATGGACACAGTGAGGTCTTCACCTTCCCACATATCCTTCTCCTTAGGTCATTTGTCTTTTTGTCTTTATGTTTTTTGAGATGGATACCTGGGAATCAGCAGATGCCATAGTGTGCAAAGGCACAGCCTCACCTGAATCTGGACAATTTTGGAAGGATTCATCCCTAAGCTTAATTGTTTTGTTGGTGAACCTAGCACAAAAGGGGCAGTTAGGAAAGTCATGCTGGGGCCTTAAACAAAAAAATCATCAAGAATAGAAGTCTTTGTGAGGGATTTGCTTCTCACATGAAAATCAATTATTAACTTTTTCAAAGCAGAGAACAGGAAAGTCCCCAATGGGACTCTGGTAATTTATACCAACAGACAGATTGACCATATTTACAAATACAGTCCTGTGCATCAGACTATATGGCATGAAGGAAGTGAAGATGGTGCTAGCTGACTTACCTTTAAAACCTGATATCAGATGTTGAAGAGTGTCTGCCAGCCGGGGGACAGAGAAAGACTGTTTTTCGGGATGGCCACAGACTTTCACAAGGCAGAAAGCCCCAAAAATCAGTACTGTAACACTGACTACAATGAACATTACATTGTACTCACATTTTGCAGTGGCCATGTGCTTACCAAGGCTTTATCCAAATTCACTTATTCTCCTCCTCACTAGCTGTCTTCTTCCTAATGGATAACTCTCCTGCAAATTCTAACTTAACTTCATGAACTCTATCACATAAACTCAGCCAACATGCTCATGCAAATTCCTTTCAGACTTCAATCCTACACAAACTGCTTACTTATCTAACAAAAACAATTCCTCATACAAACTTACTTAATTCAAGAAGCTGCATTCACTGCTACCTTTAAGAAATACATCTCTTCTATATCATTTTACCTTCAGGTAAAACTATCCATATCTGGAGACTTCCAAACCAATCCTGCCCCTCTCCTTCAACTAATAAACCCTACAATATCCAACAATGTCCACTACCCCTCAAACTATTCCAAGTCTAACAGTACTATGAGAAAAAAGTCACAGCTTTTTACAAATTTCATGCATACCTGTATTAACAGAGAGGCCTATATCTGGGAGCACAGCTCTCTATAATACCTGTTACCAAGACCTGGCTTAAAGATTCCTTCTGTACATCCAAGACAACTATAACAGCTTGTATGACTTTAGACCTGGTCCAACTACTGGTTGTGGAGTCATGTTTCTAATCAAGTAAGGTGTCTCCCTGCAAATCAATAACTCTTTCAAAACCTAACCAGGTTGATGATAAAGCCTCAACTGAGTGTTACGACACATATACATACACGGAAACCTATTCAGCTTAACATTGCCTCTCGCACAAAATATTGTACTTCATCAGACCAAGAATTACAAACCATTTACATCATATATGTCACTTCAACAATTAATTAGAAACAACCAATAAGAAAACCGCTACAATAAAATATTAAAATCGTTTAAAGAGCACTGTAGCTTTTAAAACAGGTTTAATGGAAATCTTCCCATTTATACCAGGGTACTCATCTGCCTGCAGAGTTATAATCCAGAATAACGCACGACTCTCAGTGAAGTTGTTGTCATCCCCCCCCAACCGTTTTTTCAGGGTTATTGTTTCAACAACCCTAAAACCAAAAATATGTTCCTTACCACATTCCAAGAAATGTCTAGCCAAAGCATTACATGTATCTTGGTTATTAACACTATAAAAGTGTTCCCTCAAATGTCCATCAAAGATCTATTAGTTTTCCCAATATAAAAACAATGACAAGCTCAGCAGCTTGCCAGACAAACTAAATTTCTACTACATCCTGTTTTAGACATGTTCTGTAGAAAATGTGAGCAAGATCTTTCGAATGCATGTATGTGAGAAGAATGGATTAAGACTTTTGTTTATCTATGCGCTGATGAGAAAGAAGCACTTTTACAGCTACAGAAGGACAAAGACATTGTCATTAAATCTGTGGACAAATGGGGACAATAATTGATGTTAAGTTGTCCCATCTCGCCTTCATTCTTGCTGTTTGGGTTCGGAGCTGACTAGGCCTACTTCTATAGCTCAAGAGCTATTTACTGACTTGAGGCTAACCCTTACCCCAAAATGCCCAGCGTCAGCTACCCAGATCTCATTTGCCACTTCAGCTGCGAGGTTGCTTCGTTACTGGCTCAGGCTTAGTATAGTTTTTTCTATGATTATAAGTGTTGTTTATTCTTAAAAATTTTGTCAAGTTTTTGTCTAGATATAGTAATTTATCCCTCATCGCATCTTGTGTGTGTTGTAGCTTTGTTGGCCATTGCCCCACATCTCGCAGGCCTTCTGTTTCCCCTGAACTCGTTTAAATTAGAGAGTCCCCCCCCCCCCTTAGACCAGCCGATTAAATCAGAGGCTCTCCTTTCTGTTCCTTAACTGCAAAAAAAAAAAAACAGTTTTTTAGTATAGTTGTGTAACATGTCTAAAGAGGCCAAAGTTTCTGGCTTCAAAAAGTGTGGCTCATGCTATCAGAAAATGTCTTTGACAGATGGGCACACTAGCTGTGTTTACTGTTTAATAAGGGCTGTGCACCTGCAGGACTCCTGCTCTGTCATGCTTTTAGTCCAAGGGTCCTGCAGAAGCGCAAAAACAAATTAATCCTTCGAGGATTATTGAAACCACAGGATTCCCCTGCTAAAGGTTCTCAGTCAGTGAAATCCTCTAAGTCTGTCAAGCCGTCGGCTCCATCCTCGGAACTGACTCCTGGGCTTGAGGAACCAGGTTTGTCGGTGCCGACTAGCATAGACAAGTCATCTCCTCTCTCGGCTCCAACTGCTACCTCGGCGCCACAAGCGAGGAAGGTCTCCTTCATTGGAGTCGATCCGCTCGGTGCCACAGTCACCCTTATTAGGAAGTGAACTCAGTCATTGCTCTTCATCCCACTCCTCTCGATCCTCCAGGTCATCGGATCAGGACATGGAGAGAGTAGTCAGCAGGTTGCTTAAATCACAGGCCCTTGCAAAATTACTTTCCAGCCCACCTAAGTAGGTTGCTGCTCCATCCGCTTCCATCTCCATTCCTCCTCTGACTACACTTTGTTCGAAGCTGGTGACCATGGATGTGCTGATAGAAGAACTGACCACACCGATCACCTCCTCTTCGGTTCCGACGTCAGCTCCGATCACCTCGATTGTTCCGTCCATCGAGAGATCTAGGTGCCGAAGCTCTTTCGTCGGCTCTGAGGGGGGAAGTGGCATCGGTCCCTTGTCCGACCCCGCTCTCCCTCTTGGAGCTTCGGCGCAGGTGAGCTCGGCTCCCACATCGGTCTCGGAGCCATCGCCCTCGACACAGAGAAGGACTCCCATCTCGCCGGAGCTTTCTTTGCCTCGGGATTGTGACACCTTCGAGGTCATGCAGAGTGTGCTGTCCCCAGAAGCAGCCCTACTATCAGCCCCATCAGCTCCTTCTCTTGTGGTGCCTGTGCCAACCTCTGCTCCTCCTCTAGCCCAGAAGCGTAGGGAACTTATGCCCCAGGACACCCCATTGGGTGACCCCTCTTCTTCCGAGGCCTCCCCTGATGACTCAGAGGAGCCTCCTCAGAAGAGGAAGTGCAAGAGGAAGCACCTAGACTCCCCTGAGTCTGTCACCTCAGAGACAGACCTGGATGAATAGGAAGGGTCCCCCAGGTCCCCCCCTCTGATGAGGTTTCCTTTTTGGACATCCCTGAAATGCTTAGGCAGAGGGGTGGCTCGTCTTCCCTAGCCCCTACCAAGGACGAGTCTGTATATCTGGAGGCATTCGGTTCCCGACCCTCCACCTCCTGGGGGTGTCCACATTTCGATCCACTTATGTCTGTAGTGGCTTGAAAGGCTTGGTTAGCTCCGGATTCTGTGGAACCTACTCCGAGGAGACCAAATAAGTTCATAACAGCCCCCCAGGACAAACAATTTCTCTCTAAAGGTTTGCCAGTTGATGCCATGGTGGTAGCAGCAGCCACCAAGAAAGAGTTAGCAGAAACTTCTTTGTCTGAACATCCACCAAAAAAAAAGAGAGTCTAGGACGATGGACAGATATGGGAAGCGAATGTTTTCCTCAGTGACCTTCTCAATGAGGCCCCTGAATTATCTCTCTCATTTCACAAGACTTCAAAGGGATCTCCTAAAAAAAGCTTGGAGATATCCTATAAGATCCAACAGCTAAGGTAGAATCAGCCAAAACAGCTTCCCAGCTTGCGAGTCTTAATTCAATAGTCAACTCATAAACAAAGACATTGGTAATCTCCAAACTCTAGACCCTACCCAGTTTGGATTTGTAAAAGGAAGATCATGTCTCCTAAACCTAACTGACTTCTTTGAAGCAGTCACCAAAGCCACAGATGAGGGTAAAATGGTTCATACAGCTTATCTAGATCTCACCAAGGCTTTCGACACCATCCCCCACTCTGGAATTATAGATAAGCTCACTAAACTAGGTATTAAATCCCTATGTCACAAGATGGGTTGCCAACTGGCTCACGGACAGAACCCACACTGTGAAAGTAGCAGATTCCAAATCCGACTTCAGACCAGTGACAAGTGGAGCACCACAGGGTGCAGTCCTGGTTCCTCTCCTGTTTGGTATCTAGTTCTCTGAAGTGCAGGCTAACACAGAAGGTCTTTGGCTAACAAAGTTTGCAGATGACTGCAAACTAGGAGCCATAATCAAAACTCCTAACGATGTGGACAAACTACAAAAGGGCCTCACTGAGACAGATACCTGGTGTCAAAGCCATGGCCTGAAGCTCAATGCCAAAAAGTGTATTGTCATCCCCTTTGGTAAAAACTCTGTACCCATGAACTACCACATAGCTGGTAGTCTACTTAATGCCGAAAATGTGATAAGAGATCTTGGACACAGGTGGACAGTAGTCTCTTCTTTGATAATTACATCGCCACAGTGGTCAGGAAATCCTTCTGCGTGGCTCATCTCATCACAAAAGGATTCTCATCCAGGAAAAAAGAGGTCATTGCTCCCCTCTACTCATCACTCATTAGACCCATTATAGAGTACAATGCCCCTTTTGGTATGTACCTCACAAGACATCTCCAACAATTGGAAAGACCACAGAAATGCCTCACAAAGAGGATTACTGGCCTCAAATAGATGCCCTACGCAGACAGTCTCAAAAAACTACAGCTTTACTTCATCGCATATTGCCTACTCAGGGGCGATCTCTGCCTAACATACAAAGCTATGTCAAACCCAGAGCTGTTGGACATGCTCCACTTAAAGAAATCCCAATCCATCCGAGCTACATGTTCTAGGGACCTAAACCTTGTCACCACAATAAACAGAACATGCTGGAGGGATAGATTCCTGTCCCAGAGACTTCCCTTACTCTGGAACAGACTACCTATCTATGTCAAACAGAGCTCCTCATTAGCACTCTTCAAGAAAAATCTTGATGACTGGATGGGAAATGGGAAATTCACCCCAGGGATCACTTCTGTGGCTCTGCTCGACAGGGGCACAGGAAAATAATTTTCTTGGGTGGCGAAAGCCAGGGTACATTTTTTGACTAGGCTTATATAGGCCCTAGAGCCAATAGCCTAGTACCTACCTATGAACCTCTGAACTCCTCCATGAGGCTGATTTTCTATGCAGCCGATGGAGCGAGCAGAGCCACAGGTACAGGAGTGGCTCTCAGGAGACATGCTTGGCTGTGGCTGTGTTAATTTGCGGAACTCTTTCAGGCATCCTTCACAAATACTCCCTTTGATGGCTCCTCGCTTTTTGGGCCTCAGGTGAAAGACATGCTTACCAGGTGTGAGCAGGAAGGCAAGACTATCTGCCGTAGGAGTCCGTTTTTCCACTCCTAACAGACCTTATCCCAAAGGTCAGAAGGGTGGAAAGATGCGGTTTCGGACGTCCCAGGGACCCTTGCCTGACACATTTGGTGATTTTTTCCCCCCAGGGGCAGAGGGGGAAACAACAACAATGGCAGATGCCGCCCTCGTGGCAGAGGGGGACCGCAAAATCTGGGTGACACAGAAACTTTCTCTGCCAAACCCTTCCAGCATCCCTGACGAGTTGCCCGACTGCTCACCTCTGGAGGCAGTTGGGGGAAGACTTTCCCTGTACCCAAAAGCCTGGCAAAATATAACAAGAGACAAATGGGTACTATCTATCATATCCGGAGGTTACAAAATCCTCCTTCATCAACCCCCTCTAAAGTCAAAAAAGTCCATCCCAGATGTCCCACCCAATATAAGGGATCAAGCAGTTATTCAAGTTTCAAAACTGCTAGGAAAAAGAGCCATTCAGGAAGTCCCCGCAGACCAACTAGGATCCAGAACTTACTCAAGATTCTTTTTAGTACCAGAAAAGACAGGGGACTGGAGACCAATACTGGATCTCAGCAGATTGAACAAATCTGTACAAAAAGAAAAGTTCCGGATGGTAACACTGCAGTCCATTCTCCCCTTTCTGGGTCAGGACAACTGGATGTGCTCCATAGATCTTCAGGATGCGTACTACCATATCAAAATGGACAGACACTCCAGGAGATTTCTTCGCTTCCGGGTAGGGGCCAGTCATTATCAGTTCAGAGCTCTGCCCTTTGGTCTCACCATAGCCCCCGGGGTGTTCAGCAAATGTATGGCAGTAGTCACGCTCACCTGAGACGTCAAGGATTCCAGATGTTTCCCTATCTAGACGACTGGCTCCTAACTGCTACCACCAGGCATCAACTCTTAGAGGCACGGGATTATACATCAACCTGCACCCAACTAGGCATTACAGCAAATTTCGAAAAATCTGCCTTGTTGCCCTGTCAATCTGTTACATATACAGGAGCAGAATTAAACACAAAACAGATGTTTGCCAGGTTACCTCAGGAAAGAGTTTTCTCTATTCGCCAACAAGTGTCACTTCTAACGCAGAACAGAAAGGTCCAAGTCAGACATGTCCTGCAAGTTTTAGGCTCCATGGCAGCTGCCATTCTTCTTGTACCATTAGCGCGTTACCACATGAGAGTCCTTCAGTGACTTCTCTTCACGCAGTGGTCCTTCCAGGAACTACCCATGTCTCACATGATCCTGATTACAGAAACATGCCAAAGACACGTCTCGTGGTGGATGGTCTCCCCACTGGTAACTCAGGGCAGACCTTTCATTCAACCCCCTCCGGTAGCCACAGTGACCACGGACGCCTCCCTGATAGGGTGGGGGGGCATTATCTAGGCAGGACAGTCCAAGGTATGTGGCAACCTCACAAGTACCATCTGCATATCAATGTCCTAGAGATGAGAGCGGTGCTCCTAGTGCTGCAAGCTCTTCAAGACTCTCTTCTTTCCGGGACTATTGCGATCCAAACAGACATGTCAGTTGTGTGGTACATCAACAAGCAGGGCGGGACGAGGTCCTAACCCTTGTGTCGAGAAGCACTCAGGCTTTGGCAATGGGTGATTTCCTCCCAACGTTTTCTGACAGCAACACACATCCCTGGGAAATCCAATGTAATAGAGGACAGGCTCAGCAGGGCTATCCTCATGCCTCACGAGTGGTCTCTGAATCAGGAAGTTGCGGACCTTATCTTCCACAAATGGGGCCAGCCTTGCTGCGATCTATTTGCCACTCCCCTCAACAACAAATGCAGCAGCTACTTCTCCCTTCTTCCTCCTCCAGGTCAAACTCCCAGGGACACTCCAGTGCACGACTGGCCTCAGGGACTCCTTTATGCATTTCACCCTTTTCCACTAATTACAAGACTCATACAGAAAACAAAATTGTTGGGTTGCAAAATGATCCTCATTGCCCCCTATTGGCCTTGACAGATATGTTTTCCGTTCCTGCACTTTCACCTTCTAGACCAGCCATGGATTCTGGACCCAGTGCCAGATCTGTGGATTCATCAGTCAGGCGGGTTACACCAATCCCTTCAGACTCTCAAGCTCACAGCTTGGTTTCTCCACTTCCTACCTTAGCCAGGCTTCCAAGCATCTCCCCAGCAGTTTGCAATATTATTGTATCCTCCCATAAGTCAACTACGAGAAAGACTTATGCTAGCAAATGGAAAAGATTTTCTTACTGGGCAGAATCTAAAAACATAGACCTCTTTTCAGCCCCAGTCCATAAAATTCTAGAATTTCTAGCAGAGCTTTTTCAGTCAGGTGCAGCTGCTGCTACCATCAGGGTACAACTGGCAACCATACCCAATTTTCATATTGGAATTCTTAATTCTAGCATAATGTCTCATGAGCTCTGCAAAGCCCTCATGAGAGGAACATCTCTTCTTAGACCCCCAATGAGGGATCCACCTCCTCGTTGGGATCTCAATTTAGTTTTGACTTCTTTTATTCTGCCTCTTTTTGAACCAGCAGCTTCATGTCCCTTAAAATTTATTTCTTGGAAAACACTTTTTCTGGTTGCTATTACCTCAGCTAGACGTATTTCAGAACTCCAAGCACTCTGTGTTCATCCTCCATATATGGTGTTTCACAAAGATAGAGTTTCTCTGAGAACCAACCCAGCCTTCATACCAAACGTCTGTTCAGAAAACAATTTAAATCAATCAATCGATCTCCCTGTCTTCTTTCCCAATTATAGCAACAAGGCAGAATATGGTCTTCACCAACTGGATGTGCACAGACAATTACGTTTTTACCTCCATAGGACCAAAAAGCTAAGAAAGTCAGACCAATTACTTTTCTCCTATGCTCACAATAAGAAAGGCCTTCCAGTTTCTAAGGTGACCTTATCCAAATGGTTATCTGACACCATTACCTTTATTTATCAGTTAAGGCATAAACATCTACCAGCAAAACCGAAAGGTCATTCTACTAGAGCATTAGCCACGTCTGTAGCCTTTCAGTCCAAATTGCCCATAGACTCAATTTGTGCAGCTGCCACTTGGGCAAACCCTCATACCTTTATCTCTCATTACAAAGTGGATGTGGTCTCCTGGAGCAGGGCTTCCTTTGGTTCCACTGTTCTGAAGAGTCTGTTCCAGTGAGCCACCTGGGGTCTTTAGGTTCTAGGGACGCTGTCCCAAACAGCAAGAACGAAGGCGAGATGGGACAACTTAACATAAAGAAGTTATGTACCTACCATAACGTTCCATGTTAGTTGTGCTTCATCTCGCCTTCTTCTTGCATCCCCCTTTCCTGGAGGATTGAGAGGAGTTCACTATGGTTTCACTGGCTGATTTCCTTTTTCCTGGTTCACGTCAGGTAATTTTATAACAGTTTACTCTGATCTGTTATTTTGGTAAACCAGTTTTTAGGTTACTGGTTACTTTACATGTCTTTTGTGCGCTATCACAAATGAGATCTGGGTAGCTGACACTGGGCATTCTGGGATAAGGGTTAGCCTCGAGCCAGTAAATAGCTCTCGAGCTATAGTAGTAGGCAGAGTCGGAGCCAAACCCAAACAGCAAGAAGGAAGGTGAGATGAAGGACAACTAACATGGAACGTTATGGTAGGTACATAACTTCTTTTTCTTTTTATGGACTATAAGCAATATTTTAAAGGTATCTCTGAATTATTATGTGATCAAAGGGTGTATGTTAAGACTGATCTAGAATATATTGCCAAGCTGCAAGATAGAATATATGCAGCTATACATGACTGCTGTTGCAGCCAGTTGATTACAGGTGAGCTTTTAAAATATTTGTTGGTAGAGCATCCACTCATCCCTTCCTTCCAGGGGTTACAAAAAATCCATAAAAATCTGTTGCATCCACCGTTTCGACTGATCATGTCAGGTAGTGGCTGGCTCACAGAGCCATTCTCAATTTTTATTGAGAAAAAATTAAAACCCGTATTAGAGAAACAAAAGCAAGTTTTAAAAGGTACTCAACAGTTTCTTGAAGATTTATATGAATGCACTGATGGGATGATATTTAATGACAGTTATCTTTTGATGAGCATAGATGTTGTTTCACTATTTAGTAGTATTCCCTATGATCAGGGTATTAATATGGTAAAAGAATTTCTCATGATGTACAGCGGTTATAATGTTACTACTATTGATTTGGTTTACATGTTCCTAGAAATTGGAACTATCTAATGAGCCTTTTTATCATGTGATTAATTCATTTGTGTACTTAAGGGAGTGTATTGAGTACATATCTTGTCTGAGGAAGTTTTATTCACTGAAATAAGACAAAAGTGCTAACTACTATTCTTTTTTGTCTTGGGTCTATTAAATTGTCTTTGCGGAACCTTTTCATTGTGGATTATTCAGCAGCCTGCAGTATTTTTTACTTTGGATTTCCTAGAAATTGTCTTAAGGAATAATGCTTTTATTTTTGAGGATCAGTTGTTCCTGCAAAAGGTTGGCGTAGCTATGCGCACATGTTGTGCCAATAGCTACGCCAGCTTAGTTAAGGTCCAATGGGAACATCCTTGTGTGTTTAGATCTGATTTTATACCCTATATTAAATTGTATAGGAGATTTGACGATTTGTTTGTGATTTGGGAAGGTACAGAAGCATATTTCTCCGACTTTAATTACTTACAATCTACTACGTCTTTTTTGACCTTCACTTGGAAAGCCTCCTATGAGAGTATGGCTTTTTTGGATGTGAATTTACACCATGATATGCAGCAAGAGCTTATGACTACATTATATAGAAAAACTAGTAGAAAAAATATACTACTACAACAGAATAGTATGCACCCTAGATATATTTTTAAAAATGTAATTAAGGGTCAGGGAATGAGAATATCAAAGCTTAATAATAATAATGATATTTTTCAAAGGGACATAGATAAATTAAGACACGAGTTTTATGATAGGGGATACAAGAGAAAAAAAGTTGAAGGCCCATTACAAGAAACCCTAAATCAAAGGAGACAAAGCTCATCCCTTTTATTCTGACAGATCTGAGATAGTGAGTGATGATTCAGTTATAAATACTAGTAGTAGAAAAATATCCATGTCTCCTGTTTATACTAGTAACGGCAATAACATTTTACACATTATTAGAAAAAATGGTCCATTCTACACCTACACGAGAAAATTAAGACAACAGTAAGTGAGAAGCCTAGCTTTACTTTTAAAAATAAAAAATATTTAAAAAGACAACTATGTTATAAAAATCATTTACTAGTAGAGGGAGTAGCTGGACACAAAGAAGGTTCATAGGCTGATACTAGGCTATGTGCCCTAGGGCATTTACAAGCCTAGCCAGAGTGTGTTTGGCTTTCATCAACCTTCTTAGATTAGTTGACTGTGCCTCTGTATAGTAGGTCACAGAAGATAGCCCATTTAAGGTTAGTTTACAGTGCCTCTGTCTAGCAGTGACACAGAAGAGATCCCAGGGGTAAATTTACGATCTCCCATCCAAAAATCAAGATTCTTCTTGAACAGGGTCATTGAGGGGCTCTGTCTGACATGGATTGGGATTTTGTTCCAGAGTGAGGGGAGCCTCTGGGATATGAATCTGTCCCTCCAGCATGTTCTATTTATTTCTGTGCTGAGGTTTAAGTCACTGGAGCGTGTAGTTCTGATGGATTTGGATTTCTTGAGGTGGAGCATGTCCATTAATTCTGGGTTGGACATGGCTTTATATGTCAGGCACAGATCGCCTCGGAGTAGGCGGTAAACAACTGAGTAGAGCTGGAGTTTCTTTAGCCTAACTGGGTAGGGCATCTGTTTGAGTCCCTTGATCCTCTTGGTGAGGTACTTTTGGGGTCTTTCTAGTTGTAGCAGGTGCCGGGTAAGGTACATCCCAAATGGGGCATTGTATTCAATTATGGGCCTGATGAGTGATGAGTAGAGGGGCACAATGACCTCTCTTGATCTAGATGTGAACCCCTGGGATGCAAAGTTGCTCTAGTTGTAATTTTTGTACCTATACAGATCCATATACACATTTTATTCATCCTGTTATCAACTTTGAATATAAGTTTATAATTAATGTAAGCTGTCGTAGTAGAAATTTAGTTTATCTGGCAAGCTGTAGAGCTTATCATTGTTTTTATATTGGGAAAACTAACAAATCCTAAATGGAACATATGAGGGAACACTTTTATAGTATTAATAACCAAGACACACGTAATACTTTGGCTAGACACTTTTTGGATTCAGGGTTGTTGAAACAATAACCCTGAAAAAATGGGGGGTGGTGATTATAAGAACTACATTGAGAGTCGTGAGTTATTCTGGATTATAACTGCAAGCAAATAAGTACCCTGGTATAAATGGGAAGATTTCCATTAAACCTGTTTTAAAAGCTACAGTGCTCTTTAAATGATTTTAATATTTTATTGTAGTGGTTTTCTTGAACTGACTTGTTATATATGATGTAAATGGTTTGTAATTCTTGGTCTGATGAAGCACAATATTTTGTGTGAAAGCGCTTACCTATTATATTAAAACTACTGTTTTTATGCCTCGGACTGTGTCTCAGTGCCTATTTGTTTTGTTTCTTACGTTGTATTGGTTTGTAGGCACTGGTTTATTCCTTGGGAGGGTCATTCTTTTTTCTTTATCATTGCGTCTGTTTATCTTCTCCCACCCCCCCTTAACTGCTACTACTCGAGACACCATCTTGCAAATGTTCCCACATGATCCTAGCAGGAATACAATTATTCTAGGGGACCTGAATTTGGATATTAATTGCCATAAAGCCAAACAGCTGAACAACATGTTGCAACACCTTAACATAGAGTAACTTATAAAGCAGTCAGGCTTAACTTCCAAGCAAGAAACCATTCTACCCTTGATCTTATTTTTACTAGTCCGGCCCACTGTTTCATTAACATTAAAATTCTGTCCAACTCCTGTTATATTGTTCTTTCACAGCGATAACACCTATGCCCCAAATAGTGACTGGTTGACCTTCCCTCCACATAAACTGGCTATGCTTAACTAATCTGAAGTCTATCAGTCTCCACCTTAACAAACCCGAAGACCATGAAAAGTGTCTTGTTATACTTGACTGATTCCCTTTCTGCTATCCAGAAATCTGTTTTCCCCTGTGTACACAAAAGGCTATGAGGCAAGAAATACCATGGTCTTACCAATGAAATCAAGTGTCTTATGTGACACAGGAACAACGCTTGGTCTACCTGGGAAGAAAATTCATCTAACATCCTCCAACATGAAAAGTATACATCCTTAACAAAACAAAGAATACCTACAGACTAACCAAAGCCATTTATCTTAGAAATGAGCAAATATATGCTACCAATAACACACACAAAAAAACTTCTAAAAAGAAATAAAACACCTAATAAAGCAGTCTTCCAATTAAACCTTTTGGACCAATAATGTCCCAAGTAATGTAATCTTTCAGGTTTATAAAAACATTATCTCTTCCACTAAAACCATCACTGTGGATTACTTTTGAGTAGTTTGTTGGTTAGAGCTTAACCTTAGCTAACCTCTAACCAACAAACTACTCAAAAAAGTAACCCTCCATTTTTCTGAGAAGGAATATTTTTGTAACCAAGTGTAAATATTTAAGGGCAGCTCCGGACTCCATATTAAGCTTTACAACCCACAATGATAATATGATTAGAAGTCTTCTAATAAAGGATATCACATCTACTATCTCCTGCTGTCCACGAAGTACTGGCCAAGAATGTAATTCTCTCTAAACTTGAATACTGTTTTTTCTGTATGCTTTTTAAACTCTACTAACAAAACACTCAAAGCCTACAAGTCACTTAAAATAAAACTATTAGTTATGTACTTACCATAACTTGGTATCTGTGTTGTCCTCTTCTCATTCTGCTTCACTGATGGGCTACTGATCTGATCATCAGATCCAACTCACTGCCTTCCACAGACTTCAGCTTCCAGGCTTGAGCTCCTCCTTTACCCACAATCCTCTGACCCTAGCCCAAACTCCTCAGATAGAGTTTGCTGCTCTTTATAAACAGGAAAGAGAAAAAAAGGGAACCAGGGACTCAACCTGGAATGTGGGTTCTAACAAAGGCTCTTCCAGATCCTCTGGAACCAATGTGTTTTGGAAGGGGATGACTGGGTGGGAAGGTGAAGCCGAATGAGAAGAAGACAACATAAACACCAAGTTACGGTAAGTACAGAACTAATACATCTGATGTTGTCCTTCTCATTCTGCTTCACTGATGGGTTACAGTCCCCAGCTACATGATTTCTTGGGTGGCCTCAAGGAAGGACATGCCAGAACACAGAGGAGCCAAAAGATGTTCTGCTCCTGGAAACCATATCCAACTTACAATGGGTCACGAAGGTGTGAGACTTGGAACAGGTAGCTGCAGCATAAATGTCATCAACAGGAATTCTAGATGAAAAAGCTGCTGATGCAGCTGTGGATCTTGTGTTGAATGGGCTTTTAGACGACTAGGCAACTTCAAACCATTTTTCTCACAAACAAAGAAATGCAACTGTTTAGCTACCTGGCTAATGCCACTTTTGATACTGCTTGACCTTTACAATTAGCTGAAAAGGAGACAAACTACTACTCTGATTTTTCTGAACTGTTTCATCCTATGAAGGTAGAAATGTAACTGTCTGCGAACATCCACGAAATGCAACAAATATTCTCCTTTGTTGGAATAGTTAAGAAGAAACACTGGCAACTGAATGCATTGATTTACATTAGCTGCAGCAGCGACCTTTGGCATGAATGAGGGATTAGTGCTGAGGGAAACCCTATCCTTTGATGGAGGGAGGTTTTGATGAAAGAGCCTGCAATTCAGAAACCCTTTTTGCTGAAGTAATGGCAACAAGTATAGCAGACTTCCAGGATAAATATTTTACGTCACAATCATTAGCTGGTTCAAAGGGACAGTGTGTCACAGCTTGTAGAATGACAGTCAAATCCCACAGAAGGGCAGGCAATCCCAAATGAAAATTAAATACGGCTGCCAACTGGAGCTTAATGGTAGCAAAACTAGAACCTTGGCTAAATAAAGACTACAGAAAGGACAGAATTGAAGGAACAGGAGCTGAAAAAGGATCAACATGATTATTAGCAGCCCAAATAGAAAATCTTTTCCATTTACTCATATACCTTCTTGACAGAGGCTTTTTGAGAAGCCAGAATGATAGCTTTGAATGGAGAAGAGAACCTGGACCCTCTAGCAATCATGGGAACTGGAGAAACCATGTGGTTAACGAGTGTGGGGAGATTCGGGTTGAGTCCTAGTGTTGGGTGAGAGAGGGGGTCCAATTTGGGTTCCAGTATCCATAGAGGCTGTTTGAGGTGCGAACAGAGAAAGAGGAACCAAATCTGATGAGGCAAAAAGGGGGCAATGAGGATGACGTACTCTTCAACCATTTGGCATTTTGAAGAAATTTTGGAATCAGAGAAAGAGGAGGACAGACATAAAGGAGATCGGGGGGCCAATCATGGGCTAAAGTGCCCCTCTGGGAATTCCCTGAAGGAGGGATCAGAGCAAAGTAACTGCTGTATTTGTTGTTGAGGCAGGACGCAAAGAGATCACAGCAGGGGAGACCCCAATGGTCCAATATCTTGCTTGCTACTGAATGACTGAGGGACCACTCGTGGGGCATCAAAACAGATCTGCTGAACCTGTCTGCTAACGCACTGGAGTTCCACAGTATACATGTTGCAAGCAGAAAGCCGTTTGAAGAGATCACCCATTCCCAAACCTTTATGGCTCCTCTTGCAGAGAGGGTATGAATGGGTTCCTTCTTGCTTGTTCATGTACCAGACTACTGACCTGTTGTTGGTGTGAATAGCAATGGTTTCTGGAAGGAGAGCCACCTGAAAGGCTTGCAGTGATGAGGACAGCTTTCGTCTCAAGGAACTTGATATGCAAACTGGTCTCTGGCAGAGTCTACATGCCTTGAACCATCCTCCCTTGGAAATGCCCCCCCATACCCTATATGGGAAGTGGCCATGGTCACGGTGGCTGTTTTTTTTTTTTGGGGGGGGGGGGAGTCTGCCAACCGTCAAAATCTGAGCGACTCCACCACTGTAGATGAGACCTGCAAATGATTGTCAGTTTGATAGGAACAAATAGGGACCGATGTAGAACTGACCACTGAACAGTGTCCACTGAAGAACATGCATATAGTACCTGGCTAGAAGAACCGAAAGTATAGCAGCTGCCATGGAACCAAGAGCTCAAAGAATCAATCTGGCAGGAGGAGATGGATGAAACAGAATGGCTTGAACTTGGAGTCTCAAGTCCGAGTTACAATAACAGATACTTTGTCACCACTTATTCCTTGGACAGCATGCCCATTTTTGAATGTATCAACAAAAAATTGGAGTGCGTTTCTTTATGACAACTTAAAATGATAAAATAGGAGCAAGACCTTGCGTTACATATAAAAAGAATACATTTTTAAGTGTTTTTTTGAAAGTAATGGTGACTATAAAAATAACATGGATTATACTGTGCCTAATGGCACAAGGAAATGTGGATGCTGTTCACAATGTCAGTGGGTCAATAATAGTAGTGGTTTTACTATTAGGAGAAGGATATACAGGATTGGTCATTTTCCATGTTACACTAGTAATGTTGATTCTTCTGAAGCTTTTGAATGAAGAAAACCACACAGAAGCTGTACTGCCCCAGAAACAGTCTATGATGAGAGAAGAGGAGGAGCTTAACTTAGAAGCAAGAACAGCACTAAGGAAGATGAAGTCAGGGAAAGCAGCAGGCTCAGATGAGGTGACAGCAGTTATGATAAAGATGCAGGGTGACATAGGGGAGAAATGGCTCCTGAGGGTACTAATAGCAGTGTGCAGAGAAAGGCATATCCCAAATGACTGTAGAATAAGCATACTTGTGCCAGTGTACAAGAACAAAGGGGACATCCACAACTGTGGGCAGTACAGAGGCATCAAACTCCTACCACATTGCATGAAAGTTCTGGAGAGGGTATGCACAGTAGTAGAATTTCAAATGGGAGATGAGCAGTTTGGATTCAGATCGGGATGCAGCACAACTGACCCAATGTTTTCATCGAGACAGATACTTGAGAGGAAGCTAGACATGAGGAGAGTCCAACTGGGCATTCCTAGACTTGGCGAAAGCATATGACAAGGTTCAAAGAAAGCTGATCTGGGCAGTACTGTGGTGGTTTGAAGTCCCAGAAACATTGGTAGAATTAGTGCAGGCTACGTACAAGGACTCAAGTACGAACAGTGTTTGGCTTCACAGAGGGGTTCCCAGTAGGAGTGGGTGTACACGAGGGTTCATCTCTGAGCCCACTGCTGTTCATACTGGTGATGGACTGCATTAGTAAACAGGTTGGAGGGGACAGATCAACAAAGTTGCTGTATGCAGACGAAGTGGCATTACAGGCTGACTCTGAGCTCGAACTCCAGCAAAGGACAGGAGTATGGACAAAAAACTGAAGGCACATGGAAAGAAACTAAGCACAGACAAGATGGTAGTAATGGCAGCAAATTGGGGAAATCAGAAGAAGCTGAGAATAGAGATAGAAGGAAAGATAGTGGAACAGGTAAACAGCTTCAAGTATCTGGGAGGGGTGGTTGAGGAGAAGGGTAGTCTGAATGAAAAGGTCAAAGCTAGAATTAAGAGGGGCTGCAGCCAACTGGCATAGAGTATCAGGTGTAGTCTATGACAGAAGAATGCCAAAGGAGCTAAACAGTAAGGTGTACAAGACAGTAGTGTGACCACTACTTCTGTATGGTACAGAAACCTGGGCAGTAAAGGCAGAACACTTGAAGAAGCTAGAAGTGATGGAAATGAAGTGCCTGAGGAGGGTGGTAGGATGAACACTGTGGGACAGATGAAGAAATTAAGACATCAGAGCAGAAGCAAAAGTAGCTCCAACTGCAGAAAAGAGCAAAGAGAACAGATTACGGTGGATTGGGCATGTGCAGAAAACCAGAAGACAATCTGGTGAGGAGGATTTGGGACAGACAGGAAGAAGGGAAGAGGAAGCGAGGATGCCCAGCAAAGAGGTGGCTGGAGTGTGTGAATGAAGATCTGCGACAGTCAGGCATGAGTGTTGAAGAAGGCAGGAGTGTGGCACTGATTTGAGAGACTTGGCAGCAGTTAACAAGATACCCTGACCCCATGTAGAAAAAAATGGGAAAAAGTTAGCTGATGATGATGATGACTAGTAATGTAGTTTACCTTTCTCAGTGTAATACATGTTCAGCTTTCTATGTTGGAAAAACTTCCAGGAAGTTTAGAAAATGAATTTATGAGCACTGCCTGGACATTAAAAATAAAAAGACCACTAATGCTCTGTATAGGCATTTAGAAACCTTTCCCTCTCATAGTTTTAATTTTTTAGCTTGGAACAAGTGGTACAGGACCCTCAGGGATGTATTATGGATGCTCACCTTGAAAAAGTGAGTTGAAATGGTAGTTAACACTGGATGCTACTAACAGTCCAGGATCAAATGATACATGTTCAATTGTTCCCCTTTCAAGGTTGAAACATTATGAGGCTTTTTAAAGATTAAAAACTGATATTTAACATTACCTTTAACATATTATTTTTAACATATGATCTGTTGAATTAAATGTCAAAGTTTATATTTTAATTACCCAGTTTTTATTGTTAATATTTTTGTAAGATGAACACACTGGTTGGTTTTAACATGTGACACGTTGAATTTTCTATTTAATTGGAATGTGTTCATTAAAGTTTGTTCTGATGAAGTTCTTAATGCAAGAAAGAAAGCACTTAACCAATAAAAAAGAAGTTACATTCTTGCCATAACATTCCATCTATGTTGTTCACCTTCATTCATTCATTACTGATGGTTGTCTGTTCCATCCTTGGAACCGAGTCGGCCTTCTAACAAGCTCGTGCCAGCCAAAAAACTCTCGAGCTAAGCTTTACCCATACTGCCCTTCTCCCTGGTACCTCAGATCAAGTTTGTCAGTGATAAGGAAAGCAGAGGCTTTTTCTGAGCATGTCCCCTAAACTGGGATTTGGACCAAACTGGAACCTCCAGGAGCCTCTTGGAGGGGGAAGGAGGGTGGGACATAATGAATAAATGAAGATGAACGACAAAGACAGACTGTTATGGTAAGGACATATCTTCTTTATCTGATGTTGTTAATCTTCATTCATTCCTTACTGATGGGCTAGAGCCCCTAGATACTTTATGTCCTGGGAGGCCCTTATGGAAGGATGTTCTAGAGTAAAACTGAACCAAAGGATGCTCTCCCCCTGGAGACCAAATACAATTTGTAATGAGTGATAGAAGTATGAGGGGCAGCCCAAGTTGCAGCTACACAGATATCATCCATTGAAGTCTTTGAGTGGAAAGCCACAGAAGTCGCCACTGATCTGGTGACCTTGCTCGGTAGAGGAATTTTATTACGCTGGTAGACAAAGGATATACAGCTTCTTAACCACTTAGATAAGGGCACTTTAGAAACAGTTTCCCAATTTATGGCCTGAATAGGAAGCAAACAACAGGTCTGATTTACGTTCTTCTGTCTAGATAAAATCGTAACTGTCTATGTACATCCAGCAAATGAAGGCAGTATTCTCCTTTATTTCAGTAGTTAGGAAAAAAGACTGGTAAGTCAAATGTCTGGCTGATTATCAATTCTGAAATAACCGTGGGCAGAAAGGAAGGGTTAGTCCGGAGTGATACTCCGTCCCCATGAAACACCATGTAAGGACGTTTTATGCACAAGGCCTGAAGCTCGGATATGCATCTTGCTGAGGTGATCACTACTAAAAATAATGATTTCCAGGATAAGAACTTTATATCGCAAGTGGCAGCAGGTTCAAAAGGTTATCATGTCAGGGATTACAGAACTAGTGCTAAACGCCAAGGTTCGATCGTTTTTTTGAAGGGTGGTCTGATATGAAAGACCCCTTTCAAGTAGGTTTTACAGAGACAATGGGAGATTAAGGGTTAGTCTTGGAATCCATTATGGAAGTTTGAGATAGCAGTCAAATGTATTTGAATGGTGGAGGCTGCTGCTCCTGCACGAAGAAGACTTGATAAATAATCCAAAACCACACTAGCATGCTACAGACCACCCTCGCAATCTCAGGAACTCCATTCAGCCTTCCTGAAGACATTGGAGGATATGAATGTCTCACCAAATACCATCATATTGGGAGACTTCAACTACCCAAACATAGACTGGGTGCATTACTCAAGCCCCAATACCCTAGCCCAAAGGTTCCTGGAATTCATCAACTCAAATGCGATGGAAAGACTAGTCACCTCCCCCACAAGGGGAAATAACATACTTGACCTGATCATCACAAACATGTGGACAAAATGCTCAACACCGGAAGTATACACCTCACTAGTGAGATCAGACCATAAACTAATAACCCTAGATATTCATATCCCACCTCCACCCCCCCAGCACAAAAGACCACAGTGAGAAACTTCTCAAAAGCCGACTTTACACTCCTTAGGACTGAAATGGTATCCTTGAAGCCCCCTGGGCCAGTGGAAACCACATTCCACACTGCTGAATCCTTCACAAATGCTTTCTATGGGCATCTCCAAGAATGCATGGATCATGCAATCCCAAATAAAACCAAGACCCTTTCCACCAAAGGCAGGCATCCTATCTGGTGGACCCCAGCCATAAACAAACTTTATAACAAGAGAAGGAAGCTACTGCAAGACAGAGCAAAATCCCATAAAGGGAAGGCATCCCTGATCAGCACTAGCAAAAAACTACGTTCGCTAATAAAATCATCAAAGGCCAACTTCGAAAGAAAAATCGCTAAGGACACTAAAGATAATCATAAGGCCTTCTTCAGTTATGTTAGAAACCTGGAAACCCTCAGATATGCAGAGTTAGTTCATAACGGCAAAAAATACACTGAACCCACAGATATTGCCAACATAGTGGCAGACAGGTTCAGTGCAAATTTCTCCCCTCCCTCTCCCCCAAAAGACAAAATAAATATCTCAGCTGAATGCAACCTCCCTGAAATCTCAGATGTCCAGGTGAGAGCTGCCCTCAGCAAAGCTAAAAATACAGCATCCATGGGACCTGACGGTGTCCCGGGTTGCGTGCTACGTGAACTCCTAGAGGAGCTAAACCTGCACATAAGAATGCTGTTTAATCTTAGCCTTGCTACAGGATACGTCCCTGAACACTGGCGTATAGCTACAGTGGTCCCACTCCACAAAGGTGGCACCTCTACAGATCCTGGAAACTACCGCCCCATAAGCTTGACCAGCCTGGTCTGCAAAGCTATGGAAAGGATCATTATGGAACTCATACAAAGACATCGGGGACCTACAGACAATTGACCCTGCCCAGTTCGGCTTTGTAAAAGGCAGATCCTGTCTTTTAAACCTGGTGGACTTTTTTGAGAGAGTCACTAGAGCCATCGATGAAGGCAAAGAAATTCATACAGCCTACCTGGATCTGGCAAAAGCCTTCGACACAATACCCCACTCAGGCATCATAGACAAGCTCAACAGCTTAAATGTAAACCCGTTTGTCACAAGATGGGTTGCAAACTGGCTAAAGGACAGAACCCACAAAGTCAGAATAGCTAGAGCTATGTCAGACTCTAAGCCAGTCACAAGTGGAGTCCTACAGGGCTCTGTCTTGGGACCCCTCTTGTTCGGCATTTATTTCTCAGATGTGCAGGCAAACATAGGGGGGTTGTGGCTGACAAAGTTCGCAGACGACTGCAAACTAGGCGCCATAGTCGACACACCAGCTGACACATGCATCCTCCAGAAGGGCCTCACAGAAACAGACGACTGGTGCCAGAGTCATGGGCTTAAACTAAATGCCAAAAAATGTATAGTCATCCCCTTAGGAAAAATTAAAGTACTCACAAATTACCACATAGGTGGTAATCCATTAAGTACGGAAAAAGTAATCAGAGACCTGGGGACCCAAGTTGACAGTGACCTCTCATTTGACACCCACGTCGCCAAAGTAGTTAGAAAGACCTTCTACCTTGCCCACCTTATCATGAAGGGATTCACATCCAGATCAAAGGATGTCATTGTACCCTTATATTCCTCCCTTATCAGGCCTATGATTGAGTACAATGCCCCATTTGGTATGTACCTCACCCGGCACCTGCAGCAGCTGGAGAGACCCCAAAAGTACCTTACCAAGAGGATCAAGGGTCTCCAGCATATGTCATATGCTGCCAGACTGAAAAAGCTCCAGCTCTATTCAGTAGCATACCACCTGCTCAGAGGTGATCTGTGCCTTATGTACAAGGCCATGTCCAATTCAGAATTAATGGACATGCTCCACCTCAAAAAATCCAAATCCATCAGAGCCACGAGAGCTAAAGATCTAACCTCAGTACAAATATGAATAGGACATGCTGGAGGAACAGATTCATAACCCAGAGGCTTCCTGCACTCTGGAACAGGATACCTATCCATGTTAGGCAGAGCCCCTCACTGACTCTATTCAAGAGAAATCTGGACGAATGGATGGGTGATTGTAGGTTTACCCCGGGGGTCATCTCTGTGTCATTGCTAGATAGAGGCACAGTAAACTAAATTTAATTTAAATTGTACACTTTTGTATCATTACATGGGGTGGCGAAAGCCACATACACTTTGGCTAGGCTTATAAATGCCCTAGGGCAGATAGCCTAGTACTATACTATGAAACGATGAAACAGGAGCTGAGCAAGGATCTAATTCTCTTTGCCGGGACCAAACAAGGAATCTCTTCCACTTTCTAAGATAGATTTTCCTAGTGGATGGTTTATATGAAGGCAGAAGAATGTTACATACCAGGGAGGTAAGGTTATTCTGCCTGGCAGTTACTGGAAGTGGAGAAACCAAGCTGTCAGCTTAAGACTGGATAGGGTTAGGTGAATCAACCTCTGCGGGTGCAAGATCAATTCCGGACTTGGATCCAGAATCCATGGTTGGCATACTAGGTGAGGCAAAAGGAAGGGAAACCAAACTTGCCAGGGCCAGCAGGGAGCAATGAGGATTACCCAGCTTCTCATCCGAAGGGCCTTTTTTAGAAATTGTGGGATCAGGGGAAGGGGAGGGAAAGCATACAGAAGTCCTGTGGGCCAATTGTGTATTAGAGCACCCCTCAGGGACTCCCACTGTGGGGGAATTAGGGCAAAGTAGCTGCTACATTTGTGATTTGCTGGACAGGTGAATAAGTCGCAGCAAGGCTGGCCCCAGTGGCTGAAAATCTTTGCTGCTATGATTGGATTGAGGGACCACTCGTGAGGCAGGAGGATACATCTGCTCAGTTTGTCTGCAATCACACTGGAATTCCCAGGAAAGGAATGTGCATTGCAATCAAAAAGCGGTCCGAAGAGCCGTGCATTGCCAAATTCTCATGGCCTCTCGACACAATGGGTAAGACTTGGTTCCCCCCTTGTTTGTTGATGTACCAGACCACTGACATGTTGTCGGACTGGATAGCAATTGTCCCTGACAGGAGGATAGACTGGAATGCATGCAACAGTAGAAGCACTGCCCTCAGTTCTAGAACACTGATATGCAGGTTGACCAAGTGCCTTGGACAGCCTTTCCATGAAAATGCCCCCCACTTATCAGGGAAGCGTCCGTGGTCACTATGGCCTTGGCTAAGATGAGGAGAAAGGGCGACTCCAAAGGTCTTTTTCTGGCTTCATCCACAGAGTTAAATCTTATTTGCGTCAGTTTGTTACGCAAATCTGAAAGGACATAGGATGATGCGAAGGGGACCACTGTGTTATTAGGAGCCACTGAAGAAGTCTCATATGCAGTCTCATCAGGAGAACTATTGTAATCAATGCTGCCATTGATCCTAGAAGTTGAAGGACAGCCCGAGCCAGAACTCTGTCTTGAGAGAGTATCACCCAGAATTGAGACCTCAGTCTTTCTAATCTGTGAACTGGAAGGGAGAATAGGCAAGATTGGGTATTGAAAGTTGCTCTTATAAACTCCAAGGTTTGAGGAGGAGTCAACTTGCATTTCTCCCTATTTATTGAGGTTTACTGAGATTCCTAGGTATTTTGCTAGTTTTAGAGTGTAGTTTAAGGCTGAAACCAGTAGATGCTTGGTTGGGGGCGGTAAAGAGCCAACCATCTAAGTACAGAAACAGTCAAAATACTTGCAGTCTCAAGTGAGCTGTTACCACTGCCATGCATTTGTTGCACACTCTGGGGGCTGTAGAGAGTCTAAAAGGCAGCGTCCGGAATTGGTAATGATTGGCTCCCAGCCGGAAGCGAAGAAATCTTCTAGACCATTTGTCCATTTTTATGTGGCAATACGCATCCTGAAGATCTATTGAGCACATTCAATCATCTTTTTCCAAGAAGGGAAGGATAGACTGAACCATGACCATCCGGAATTTTGTTTGGTTGACAAACCTGTTCAGAATGCTGAGATCCAAAATTGGTCTCTAGTCCCCTGTCTTTTTTGGCACCAAAAAGAACCTTGAGTAGAATCCGGATCCTATTTGGTCAGGTGGGACTGCTTGGATGAGACACTTTTTTCTGAGACAGCTTTCTTATCTCTTGAGCTGCTGCTTCCCTTTGACTGGGTGGAACATCAGGAATTCATCCTGATGGCTTTAGGTAAATATCGACTGGTATGTGATAACCTCTAGCTATGATGTTCTGCACCCAAGAATCTGTGGTTATTGCTTGCCAGGCAGGATGGTGCAGAGATAAACATCCCCCGACTGCTTCCAGAGAAAAGCAATCAGGCCGCTCTTCAGGAGCACTGGTAGGGCTGTCCAGAGAAGGATCCCCTGGACCCCTGGTTACGTGGACCCCCTCTGCCTCTGTAGGAGCGTCTTCCCAATGAGTTACCCCCTCTGACACGGGGAGTAAACTTGCCATGTGTATAGCGGAAATGGCCCTGGGATTTCTTGTGCTATATCTTTCCGCTCCTCTAATTCCTGGAGTAGGGTCATTGGGGGGGGTGGAAAATTGTATGCCAACGGCAGACAGGGTCTTGCCATCCTTCTCACAATTGGCGAACATGTCTTACTTCTGAGCCAAAAAGGGAGGAAGCTTCCACTGGACCATTAAAGGAAAACTTAAAAGGGTCCACAAAGTCACAAAGGTGCATCCAGGAGTGGCTTCTCATGACAACACCTGAACCCGCAGCTCTAGCCATCCCTTCAGTAGCGTGAGAGATTAACCACATGGACGAGCTGGATATGGATTCCAGGGTCGCAAAATGTGAGGCAACTTTGTCCTGTACTTCGTCAGAAACTGCTCTTGCTTGGGTTCCAGACAGTTCCAAAATTAGGTCTCTCTGAAGCCTAGTAAAATGTGCCAAGTAATTGAAGGACCGAATGGCAAAGATTGATGAGACAAACACTCATTTCCCTAACCTCTCCACCACCTGAGACTCCCTATTTAGGGGTGGGCAGTCTGGCTCTCCTCGGCGAGCTCTTTCCTACTGGCCGCCACCACTACCACAGAGTCTACCAGCAGGCATTTGGAACAGTGTGGACTTTCTTCAGGCAGGGATAAAACGTCTGGACTCTGGGGAATTAGTTCAACAGTATCAGGACTCTTCCATGCACGCTGCGATAAGTTGGACAAGTTCGTCTGCAGGTGGGGTCACCCAAGAAGTAGAAAGTCGAGCATGAAAAGCCTGCAAGAATACAGACTCCTCAGAGGAAGGGTTGGTGGACTTCGTCTCCCCGTTGCTTTAAAATTTCCAGTATGTCTCCAAAGGAGACATGTTCAGGGGGTGACCGTGGGGACCCCTTCCCTTCATCGTAGTCTGCATCTTTGGTGAGGGACTCTTTGGGGCAGTCTACGTGCTTCCTCTTGCACATTCTCTTATGTGGCACCTCTTCAGCAAGGGCCTCTTACGAGGGCTCCGAAGAGAGGGCACCCTGCGTTAGGATATCTTGAGGCTCTTGTGCTCAAAGTCCCAATGTGGTGGCCTGTGTCAGCTGCAGTTCAGTGGGAGGACATATCTGGTATTCCAGCTCAGATGGTTTGCCTACAGAGGTAAGGGCCCTCTCCATCGCCTGGAAAGCTGGCCCACCTGAAGAGGGTTAGGAGCCCAGAACCAAGAAGGACAACCTTGGAACCGGGGTCACACCCCGCTCTGACAAACCGACTCCCAAGGAAGGAGCCCCAAGAGAGGGGCATATACACAAACATACAATAGGCATATAACACAAAAAACCTGTTCTGAAGTCTCGGAGGTTATTTAAATGAACTGTTTTAGAGCTGTTAATGCTTTTTATGTATTATATGCCTATTGTGTGTTTTTATTTTTCAGTGTTTTGAATATATGTATATTGCTTGGTTTTACCATTTTTATTAGTGAACTACTGTTGTGCTTTAATATGTGGGTAAGTGTAAGCATGGATCTGAATGCTTCTGACTAGTGCTTGCCTATATTTAAGTGCTGCCGTTATTTTTTCAGTTATCTGATGAAGTGGTAACTGGAGTTGCCGTGAAACCGCTTATCCTGTCTATTGTACAATAAACTGCATTTTCTGCTAGAGATTCTGCTGCCTGCTGTGTGTTCCAGATACTTTACTTTGCTCACTTTGCTTGTGCTCTTGGATTTTGTGATAGTATCTGAATTATTTCAGGACCTGGTGGCTCATTGTCTATTATCTTTAACATATTTTTAACATATTAACGGATTTGTTGATTTAAATGTCAAACTTTATATTTTAATTACCCAGTTTTTATTGTCGTTAATATTTTTGTAAGATGAACACTACTGGTTGATTTAACATGTGACACACTGAATTTTCTATTTAATTGGGATGTGTTAAAGTTTGTTCTGATGAATCTCTTAATGTAAAAACAAAAGCGCTTAACCAAAAAAAATGATATTTTCACAGCGTTCAGTGGTAGCTTCATTGCCTAGTTTATTTGTTCTTTAATTTATTGTATTGCTTACATATATTAACTGTTGTTTTTATATTAATTTATACAGATATAATTTTCACATTTTTCTATACATTGCAACAACTAAGTAACACTGACAGAACTCCTTAGCCTCATGCGAAAGCTCTCAGCTAGATGAACAAAATTCTGCTGACAGTATGTGTGTAACTTCAGTGGTTGCTGAGATATCTTAAGTTGTTTACAAAATATTACAAATGTAATTGTTGCTGTGTTTACTGTGACTTATAAAATTCTGTTTTCGAACTAGAACCTAAAGAATACTACTGCTGTAAAAATAGTCTGTGCTGAAGAGTTGAGCATTTATACTACTTTCACAATTCCTATGGTCCCAGAGATATGAAAAAGAAGTTATGTTCTTACCATAACGTTCCATGTGAGTTGTTCATCTCGCCTTTGTTCTTACACGTGTGTACAGAGCCGATCCATCGGCTCCGAGTCAGACGCTTTCCAAGCTCTAGATCTCTGAGAAGCTCGAGACACAGTCTCTATCCTATGATGCCCTGCTGCCAAACCCCAGATCTAGTTTGCTGAACCCAGCACAAAACACAACTAAGCAACTCAATATAACAAAGTAACTATTTATAATTAGTTAAGAGAAAACCTGGCTGGCAAGAGGATACTAGCAAGATCAACCAGACCACCAGCCATACCCGTTCTTCTAGAACATGGAGGGGAAGGTGGGAGGGAGTGTAAGAACAAAGGCGAGATGAACAACTCACATGGAACATTATGGTAAGAACATAACTTCTTAATGTGAAGTTGTTCAATCTCGCCGTTTGTTCTTACACGTGGGTAGCGTCCCAAGCACCCTAATCCTGGGTGGCTCACAGGAGTACATTCCTGAGAATGGTGGAACCAAAGGAAGCCCTGTCCACTTTGTAGTGAGTAATAAACATATGAGGTTTGGCCCAAATAACAGCTGCACAAATGGTGTCCAAAGGTAAATGAGCTGCGTGAGCTAGGGAGGTAGAAACAGCCCTGGTAGAATGAGCTTTCACTTTAAGTTCTAAAGGTTGATGGGTTGAAGAATATGCAAACTTTATACAATCAGAAAGCCATTTGGACAACGTAACTTTGGATACCAAAAGGCCCTTCTTATTGTCTGCATGGGAAACAAATAGTTGATCTGATTTTCTGAATTCTTTTGTTCTGTTCAAATAAAATCTCAATTGTCTGTGAACATCAAGCTTATGCAACATGTATTCCAATTTACTGGCATGATGCCTGAAAAAGGTGGGAAGTTCAATGGACTGGTTCAAGTTCGTTTCGGAACAGACCTTCAGGAGAAAGGATGGATTTGATTTTAGAGACACCCTGTTGGGGTGAAAGACCAAATATAGGGGCCTAACAGAGCGTGCTTGAAGTTCAGAAACTACACGCGCCGAAGTAATGGTCACTAAGAAAATTGTCTTCCAAGAAAGGAACTTCAAAGGACAAGAAGATCCAGGCTCAAAAGGGGGAAGCATGAGTTGAGACAGCACTAAATTTAAATTCCAGGGAGTAATCGGATGTCTGATAGGGGGTTGAAGGTGATGAGTCCCTTTCAAAAAGGCTTTACATAATCTGTGGGACAATGTTAGAACCTCCGCATCCCACATGGAAGTTAGATATGGCAGCCAATTGAACCCTAATAGTAGCGGCTGCTGCACCATCGTGGAAAAGTGAAGTAAAAAATTCCAGAATGCTATGAATAGGGGCGATAAAGGGATCAATACCATGCTGAGAAGCCCAATGACCGAATAGTTTCCATTTGCTGTTATATAGTTTCCTGGTGGAGACTTTATGAGAGGAATCCAGAATATGCTGAACCGCGGGAGACAAATCATGAGATCTGGCTAGGTTGGGAAGTGGAGCAGCCAAGCTGTCAGTTTGAGGGAGACAAGAGAGGGGTGAAGAACTCCCGACAAATGAGTCAGAAGGTCTGGCACTGGGTCCAGAACCCAAGGTTCTTCCACTTGGTATTGTTGAAGGAAGGGGAACCATATCTGCAGAGGCCAAAACGGGGCTATCAGAATAACAGTCCTTCCCAGGCTTTTGGCTTTCTGTAAAAATTTGGGGATCAGCTGGGATGGAGGAAAGGCATATAGGAGACCCAAGGGCCAATCGTGTACGAGTGCGTCCCTTGGGATGTCCCCCGGTGGAGGGTACAGGGCAAAGTAGCTTCTGCGCTTGGCATTCATCGGGGATGCAAAAAGGTTGCAGCAAGGCTGGCCCCATTTGCGGAATATCATTTCTGCCACTCGTTCGTTGACGGACCACTCATGAGGCAACAGAATGGCTCTGTTCAATTTGTCCGCTATCACGTTGGATGACCCTGGGATGTGCGTTGCTATCAGGAAGTGCCCGATGGATACAGCCCACTGCCAAATTCTCAGGGCCTCTCGGCATAAGGGGTAAGATCTGGTTCCCCCTTGCTGGTTGATGTACCAGACTACCGACATGTTGACTGTCTGTATTGCAATCGTCTCTCGAGGTAGAGTCATGAAAGTGTTGCAACGCTAGGAATACCGCTCTCAACTCCAAGACATTGATGTGCAAACTGGATTCCATCTCTGACCAAGTACCTTGGACAGTTCTTCCCTGACACAGCCCCCACCCTATCAGGGAAGCATCCGTGGTCACTGTGGCTGTGGGAGGGGGGAGTACAAACGGATGACCTACAGTAACTTGGTGGCTGTTCAACCACCAAAGGAGGTCCTTTTTGCAAGTATTTGTCAGCACAATCTTGTGTGACGTTAGAAGTTGTTAATAAGACCAGTGTGTGAAGAGTAACCATTGGAGTATCCTCATGTGCATACGTCCCAGAGGAACCACTATGAGAGTCGATGCCATAGTGCCTAAATGCTTCAGAACTTGGAACGCAGGGACTTTCTTTTCCACCAACAACAGGGATACTTGGTTTCGTAAAGAGATTACTCGTTCTTGAGAAAATCTGACCAGGGTAGTGGTGGTGTCTAGATCTGCTCCTATAAAGGAAATATGCTGCGACGGCGATAAAGCAGATTTTTCGAAATTTTAGGCTATGCCCAACTGGGAGTACAGGCTGACAGTGTAATCTCTGGCGTGAATCAGTTGATGCTTGTTGGTGGCGGTGAGCAGCCAGCCGTCGAGATATGGAAACACCCAGAATCCTAAACATCTTAGGTGAGCCTTGACCACTGCCCATGCATTTGGTGAACACTCTGGGGGCTGTGATGAGACCAAAGGGCAGAGCTTGGAATTGGTAGTGACTGGCCTCCAGCTGGAAATGCAAGTGATCTCTGGATGGCCTGGCCATTTTGATGTGGTAGTATGCATCCTTGAGATCTATCGAGCACATCCAATTGCCCGTTTCAAGAAATGAAGTATCGACTGAAGCGTGACCATCCAGAACTTTTCCTTTTTGACAATGGTATTTAGTTTGCTGAGGTCTAAAATGGACCTCCAGTCCCCTGTTTTCTTTGGAACTAAAAAGAACCTGGAGTAAGTTCCGGATCCTATCTGGTCCGCTGGGGTTGGCTGGATGACTCTTTTCCAGCAGCCTTTGAATTTCTATGGCTGCTAGATTCCGCAGACTGGGTGGAACGTCTGGGATTCTTGCACGAATGGAAAGGGATTCTGAAAAGGGAATGATGTAACCTCAGGTAATTATGCTTTTTACCCAGGAATCTGATGCAATTCCTAGCCAGGCGTCTGGGTATAAAACTATGTGACCCCAGACTGCCTCCAGAGCAGGACGGTCGGGCCTCCTCTCATTACCGCTGATTGGGCTTGCCAAGGAACTGCTCCCTGTCATCCTGGTCCTGCGGACCCCCTCTGCCGCCTGGGCGGCATCTACCATTATACTCCCCTCCTCTGCCCCTGGAGGGGAGTTCACCACGTGTGTTCTGGAAAGCTCCTTGGGACTTCCGGAACCACATTTTCCACCTTTCTGCCCTTTGGGGTATGGTCTAGTGGAAGTGGAAAAATGGACTCCTACGGCAGATAGAGTCTTTCCTTCCTGCTCACACCTAGTGAGTGTCTCCTTGACTTTAGGCCCAAACAAGGAAGAACCATCAAATGTGGTATTAACAAAGGAAGACTTCAAGGCTTCACAAAGGAGCATAAGCGCATCCAGGATCGTCTCCGCAGAGCTATCGCTGAAACTGCTGCCCAGCTCGATCCCTCGGCTGCATAAGAAATGAGCCGGATGGACGAGTTTACAATGGAATTAAGGGTGTTAAGCTGTGCCGTCACTTTCTCGGAGACAGCTTCATCTGTGTTGCCCTGTAGAGCATCTCCAAGCTCTTTGAGGAGATCTCGTTGAAGACAGGTACAGTGGGTTAAATATTTAAGCAATCTCATTGCAAATGACGCAGAACTAAAGATGCGTTTCCCATATCTGTCCATCATCCTGGAATCTTTATTAGAAGGATGGACAGAAGAGGTCTCTGACATCTCTTTCTTGGTGGCCACAGACACCACCATGGCATCAATGGGGACTCCCTTTGTAAGAAAGGATTTATCCTGAGGGGAGGTGATAAATTTGTTGGGCCTCTGAGGGACTGGTTCCATGGAATCAGGAGACTCCCATGCCTTTCGAGCGATCAAGTCCATTAATTCGTCGACAGGCAGAGTAACCCAGGAGGTGGAAGGTTGAGGCCCAAAGGCTTTCAGGAGCACAGATTGATCCTCAGTAGGGGTAAGGGACTGCCAGTCATCCCTCTGCTTAAGTATTTCTCGGTCAGCAAATGAGATATCCTCTGAGGGGGACCGTGGGGACCCTTCTGATTCCTGATTCCTCTAAGTCGGTGTCTGATGTCAAGGATTCCTGAGAGGAATCCAAGTGCCTCCTCTTGCACAGTCTCTTCCTAGGGACTTCATCAGTGAGGGCGTCTGGTGAAGTCTCTGTAAAGCAGGGGTCACCCAATGGGGTTACCTGAGGCTCTGGGTAGAGACAGAATGGGGCCCTTTAGGGGAGGAAGGGTCTGAAGAGGTAAAAGTCTTAGTAGACATGACCTTCCTCATGGCGTCGAAGGCACCAGTGTCTCGGCCCAAGGAGTCCGTCGGTTCAGAAGACGACGGCAGTCTCCTCGGGGCCGAGACCACAGGCTCCGAGAGGAAGAGTCGGAACCGAAGCCTCGATTCGACACTCTCCCCCGGAACCAGCGAGAGAGTGTTGGCTACGAGACCCTTTGATTGGAACTGAAGATGTCAAGGTCGACGGGGCCGAAGGCACTGGAATAGGCCTCGGCTCCGAGGGTTCCACAACTATCAGGTCCTCACCTTCCGGCTCCAAAGGCTCGAGTGGTCTCGGAAGAGGAGCAGAAATCGTGACGGGGGGGGGGGGGTTGTCAGGCTTCGATGCCAGATGAAATGAAGCCGAAGCAATTTGACCAAGGCCGGGTTCTCCAACAGTCTCTCCACCACATGGTCCACATCGACATCTGAGAGGGTCCTGGAAGAACGGGTTGAAGGAGCCGAAGAATTCACTGACCGAAGGATCGGAGACTTTAAAACCTCTGGTACCGGTTCCAACCTCGGGACTTGGCTCTGAGACAAAGGTTCGGTGCTTGGCTCCGAGGGCTGAGGAGCCGGCGACCGAATCTTCCCTGAGGTGCTCAGAGCCAATGACTCGGGCTCTGATGACACCTTGGAAGACTTCGACCACTTAGAAGATTTGGAGGTTAGTTCAGACTTATCTAAAGCCTCTAGGAAGTCTAACTTTAAGAGGCCTCTATCAATAAGCTTCCTACGCCTTTCCAGCATAACTCTGCCACTAAAAGAGTGGCGGATGGAACAGTCCTCTTGCAGGTGTAAAGGCCCTAAGCAATAAATGCATGAAGTGTGGTGGTCGGTGATGGACATCTGTGCACATCCACACCGCTTGAACCCTGATCTCTGTTCTCTGACATATGTAAAAAAAAGAGTAAACAGCACAAATGCTAAAGGTTCAGATCCCTGAACTTTACAGACATTAAGAACACTAACAATCACACAAAATGTTCAGATCCCTGAACACTCACTAACTCTATTTCACAAAAACAACAAGTATTAGCAAAAAAGGTAGAATAACTGAGAGAGCCCTGTCAAGAAATACAACTAAAGAAATGGCCAAAGGCCTAGGAGCAACCGTTCCTCAGAAAACACACAAAGCACACGCTAAGTATCTCAAAAAAACAAAAACACGAAATATTTAGACTACTGCTACTACTATATATCAAAAACTATTACAAGTATTGACAATTTTCTGTCAAAAGACAAGAAAAAAAGGTACTGGCCCGAGCTTCTTGCGAAGAGCGTGAGATCCTTTGCAGCGGCAAACTAGATCTGGGGTTTGGCAGCAGAGCATCATGGGATAGGGACTGTGTCTCGAGCTTCTCAGAGATCTAGAGCTTGATAAGTGGCTGACTCGGAGCCGATGGATCGGCTCCGTAACCACGTGTAAGAACAAATGGCGAGATTGAACAATTTCACATCATTTGTTTGAAATGTGAGGACATAATTTGATTCTGGGAAAAGGCTTAGGCTCCGCCCACTGTTACAGTGCAAACTTCCTGAGCTCCATTTAAGTGAATGAGTTAAACGGGATCACTGTACTGAGTTAAGTTTAAATGACTTTAGTTAAATTATAAATGGTAACTCAGAAGTAAAATACGAAGGAAAGCCCATTCCCCCATGCTCCCTTATCTATATACAATAATTCCACTGTCACATGAAAAAAATACATGCAGTGCACCCTGTTCCTACAAAACACAAGTAAATTGTGTTCGACTGCTATGAAAATGGGGCAATGAAAAGCAGCTTGCTTTGACTACATTATTATGAGTCAAGGGTAGCCTATACAACTATCTATATACAGTGTACATAGACACACACAGACATGTACAAATATCTAAACATATCCATCCATTTTTTTTAATAACCTGCTTTATTACTTACAGGGGCACAGAAAAACCAAAGCCTATCCCATGAATCAGTGGCTGCAAAAAGTACAGTTTTGTGCACTTACCATAAATGTAGATGTTTTAGAGTATATTCACTGTTGCAGTCCTAACCAATGGGTTATCCGGCTCCCAGTAGCCCTCGATCGGCCAGAATACCAAAGGTAAGTAAAAATTACATTGGCTGTCGTCAGTTGTAAAGGACGTCAGAGCGTCCGATACAAAAGGAGGCAGCCGACGTCACTTCCTCAGTCTTTCTTGCCATAACAGTCAGAAGCCCCCAGAAAACAAGGCTTAAAACCAAACGCCATTTTGGCAAATAATACTAAATTTAGCCTGTACCTTAGGAAAAGAAAAAAGGGGGAAGGAGGGAGGGAAACCAGGACTGCAACACTGAATATACTCGAACATCTACATTTATGGTAAGTGTAGACAACTGTACTATGTTTATCGTGTTTCATTGCTGCAGTCCTAACCAATGGGTTGATTACTAAAGCCCAGAGAAAAGGGAGGAGGAATCAACAGAATCAAGGATTGGAGATAATGCCCTGCATAACAGCAGTGGCAAACCCTGCCCTGGCTCTTGAAAACAAAGGAAATTATAATGCTTTGTGAAAGTGTGAACAGAAGACCATGTGGCAGCCTCCAAAATGTCTTTAGTAGGGACACCCCTTAAAAAGGCTGCAGAAGTGGAAGCTACTCTAGTTGAGTGGGTCCTAACCCCTTGAGGAGAAACCTTGCCACGAAAGGAATAACAAAAAGTAATACAATGTGCAATCCATTTAGAAAGGGTTTGCTTAGAAATAGCCTTGCCCTGGGCTCCAGAGGCAAAAGTGACCAAAAACTGTGCTGATTTCCAAAGGTTTTTAGTCCTGTCCAGGTAACACCGGAGTTGTCTATGCACATCAAGAGAATGTAGGATTCTTTCACCTCTATTTCAAGGATTAGGAAAGAAGGTAGGAAGGTGTATGGACTGATTAAGAGTCAGGCTAGAAACCACCTTAGGCATAAAGGAGGGGTTGGTTCTCAGAGAGACCCTATCTGCATAGAAAACAATAAAAGGCTCCACAGCCATCAAAGCATGCAGCTCCGAAACCCTCCTTGCTGAAGTTACAGCCAAGAGGAAGACAGTCTTCCACGAGAGAAACTTTAAATCTGCAGTGGCAGCTGGCTCAAAAGGAGGAAGAGTGAGTTTCTCTAAAACAAAATTAAGATCCCAGGCTGGAATAGGCGCCCTTCTGGGAGGTCGTAAGTTGCAAGCCCTTTGAGAAACATTTTCATCAGGGGATGAGAGAAAATGGGTTGTTCAAAAGAACAATGAGCAGAAATGGCTGAAGCATGGATCTTGACAGAGGAAAAAGAAAGACCACCCTGAAGCAAATCAGCCAGGTATTCCAGGATCAGAGGAAGGGTAGGCTGAGAAGAAGATTCTCCTCTAGCCTGCACCCAATGAGAGAATCTTATCCATTTGCCAGCGTAGGAGCTCCTTATGCTAGGCCTCCTGACCTCCCTCAGCACGTCAACCACCTGCTAGGAAAGAGAAGAAGAAAAGGATTGAGTCATACAATCAGCCATGCTGCCAAATGGAGAGACTGAAGATGAGGATGTAGAATGTTTCCCCTTTCCTGAACCAAAACATCTGGCTTCAGAGGAAGATTCCAAGGAGGAAATTGGGAGAGACTGCGAAGCAGTGGATACCAATGCTGTCTGGGCCAGTCTGGAGCTATGAGAATAGTCCTTGGTTGTTCGTCTCTGATCTTCAATAATACTCTGGGAAGAACAGGAAGAGGAGGGAAGGCATAAACTGACAGCAGCGTCCAAGGGAAGGACAGAGCATCCACTTTCTAGGCTCTGCTGTGATAATGCCTGGTGCAAAAAAGAAGGAGAAGATGGTTGTCTGGAGAGGAGAAAAGATCCACTTGAGGAGTGCCCCAACGTTGAATGATGCTGTAAAAAACTGCTCTGTTCAGCTGCCACTTATGAGGATCCATGGTCTGTCTGCTCAATTGGTTTGCCAAAACACTGAGCCTTCCTGGAAGAAACTGAGCTAGGAGATGCAGGTCCAGGGATGTTGCTATGGACCAAAGACTCATGCTCTGTCTGCACAGGAGTTAAGAATGAGTCCCTCCCTGCTTGATGATGTACCACATGACTGTGGTGTTGTCCGTCCTGACCAGCAGGTTCCCTGGAGAAAGAAGATGCTTGAAAGCTAGTAAGACCTGCTGGACTGCCATTAACTCCTTCAAATTTATGTGCAGGTGCATCTGCTGGGCATTCCAACTTCCCTTTATGCATCTGCCATCCAGGTGAGCTCCCCAGGTGTAGTTCGATGCGTCTGTGGTAAGAACTTGAGTGGCAAGGGGTGGGCAAAAAAGCATGCCTTTGTTTTGTAGAGAGGCTGTTGCCCACCATAGAAACTCTGTCTGCAGACATGGAAGCAGAGGAATTATCACATCCAGGTCCTGTGTGTGTTGACACCAAATGTTCTTGAGGTACCACTGCAATTTCCTCACATGCAGTCTTGCATATGGAATCATGAGAATGCAAGAGGCCATGAATCCCAGGGCTTGCAGGGAGCTGGGACAGGCTTGCCAAGTCCTTGAAGTAAACTGAAAGAGTTGTCTGCTTCTCCTGGGTGAGATGTATCATCTGGGTGGCTGTGTTCAGACTCGCTCTCAGGAATGTTATTTCTTTGGATGGAACAATTTTTGATTTTTCCTCGTTGAGGGTGTAACCCAGGGAAGAGAGAAGAGTCTTTACAAATTCTAGATCCTTTAACAGCTGTATTCTCTAGAATTTGCTTGAATTAGACAGTCGTCCAAGTATGGATAAATCTGAATTTTCTTCTGCCTGCAAAAAGCAATGACTGGAGCCAGGCACTTTGTGAAAACTCTGGGAGCAGTAGATAAGCCAAATGGCAGCACAGACAATTGATAATGTTGCTTGTGCACCCTGAAACGAAGGTATTGCCTGTAACTTTCCCTGATAGGGATGTGCAGATAAGCTTCCTTGAGATCCAACGTTACCAGCCAGGAATCCTTTTCTAACATTGGCAGCAACTGATGCAGAGTGATCATTCTGAACTTTGGAATTATCAAGAAAGAGTTCAGGATGGCTAGATCTAGGATAGGACGCCAGGTGCCATCTTTTTTGGAACTAGGAAAAGTCTGGAATAGAAACCCTGGCCTACCTGCTGAGCAGGAACTGATTCTATTGCTCCCAGATGTAACAGAGACAAAATTTGCTTTTCTACTTCTGCCCTTTGGTTTGGAGGAGCGTCCGGGAATCCTTTGGGTACTGGAAAGGTGTGGAAAGAAAACTTATGTCCTAGGGATACAGTTATGAGTATCCATTTATCATCCGTGATGGTGACCCAGACAGCAGGCAAGAACAGGCAGAGGTTGGACAGTCATTGAGAATGTTTAGATTTGAGATGCAGGCTTAGAACTTCCCGCCTTGGAAGAGGAAGCCTCCCAATGCTTAGACCTTTGAGGGGTAGCCACCTGTCCCCTAGAGGATTTGTAACCTCTTGCCCTAGAACGGTTCTGTCTGCTGGTATCAGGGAAAGTCCAACTCTTAGAAGGGCAATTCCGGCTAAAGCGAGGTGGCGAACTTGCAGAAAGTCTTTAACTGTCTGCATAGACTTAGCCTTGTCTTCCATCTTCTTGAGCACGTCCACTGCTTTGCTGCCAAAAAGACTGTCCTTATGCAAAGGTACATCTAAAAAGCTTAGCCTTGACGGGCTCTGGTAGGGGCTGCTCCCTGAGCCAAGTGTGCCTTCTAATAGCAGAATCAGTAGATGTAGCCCTACAGGAGGCTTCTAGAATGTCAAAACTACAATGTAATGAATGTTTATTGACTGGCAAAATTCAGCACATCCTGCATATCCTTACTCTCCGGCAACAGAGGCACACTTGCTATCCTAGACTTAAATAGCTTCCAAGGTGTGCTGCTGGTACTTCAGCATATGAAAAAGACAATTAGTAGACCTAATAGCAAGAGTGGCAAGGTATAAACCTTTTTACCCACCTATCTAGGTTCCTAGATTCCCTATCAGAGGGAACAGGATTTTAGTAACAGTGGCCTTAACTCCTTTAGGGCCTTGAGAAATAACCTTTGGATCAGCCAACGGATTCCTGAAAAGAAACACATGAGAATCAGGGACTCTATAGTACCTGTCAGGTTTTAGGAGGAACCGAATTTGGAGTCAAGGAATTTTCCAAAAAAACCCATCATCAACCACCTCCAACACAGGTGGAATAGCCAAAGGCTTATGCTGAGGCAAATCCAAAAACTCCCTAATCCTTTTCTTAGAAAGGAGATAATCCTGACTTTCCCATTTAAAATGCTCCCTGAGAGTATTTAAAGTATCACCAAAAGAGAAATCCTCTGGAGGAGAAGCAGAAAGGATGGACTCCTCTGCGTCTGAATCCTCAAAAGGAGAGAAAGCCTGATAAACTTCCTCATTAACAGAAATGCTAGAAGTATCAGAACCTGAATAAGACAAAGCCTCAGAAGAGACATCCCTACCTCTTTTTGAAGGAGAAGGCTGTGAACCCCTAATAAGAGTCAAAAGGTCATCAGACATTTTAACAATTTGAGAATGAGGGGAACGAGAGGAAACTGGAGCCTGTTTCTTCACAGGCTTATGACTGGAAAATTTACCTGCAAGTCTGAAAGACTTGGGAGGCCTGGCAACTGCCGAAGTTGCAGCCGAAGTCGTCGGTATGAGCTTGCTGTCTGAACGAAGAACGGAGGCCTCGGACACCGGAGTCAGCTTAGTTGCTCCAGATTCAGCTGAAGAGGCAACAGGTGGAAGGTCAGAAGGCAAAATAGAAGCCGGAGGCCTGGGGGCCTCTGAAATGGTCTCAACCGAGGCCTGCGGTTGAAAATCTGCGAGCTGCAGGGGCTGCAAAGGCACCACACTGGCTACCGCATGACCGACGACTAACTTAACATCATCCGAGGACATGACATTCTGAAGCCTGCCGCAGTCCTTATCCTTATGTTTTTTGGGGATATCCAAAGCCTGAAGACCAGCAGACACCATATCGACAAACTTAGGCCAAACTCCAAAATGTTTAGCTAAAAGCTTAGCCCGATGAATAGTACTCGGATTAAAGGAAGCACAGAGAGCACAATTAGGAACGTCATGGTCAAGGCCTAAATAAATAATACAATAGGAATGAAAATCTCTATGGGGAATCTGCTTTCCACAGGTAAGACAATTATTAACCTTTTCTGACATTCGTTAAGGCAAGAAAAGAGGATCTTCAATGGGGTACTTAACTGTAGTTGACTTCAACTTTGTAGTCGGAAACAAAAAAGATAAACTGCCGACCGGCACTCGTGCAAGAAATGCTTCTGCTTTGGGCTCCATGGCAAGGAAGACTGAGGAAGTGACGCTGGCTGCCTCCTTTTGTATTGGACGTTCTGACGTCCTTTACAACCGACAGCTGATGTCATTTTTACTTACCTTTGGTATTCTGGCCGATCGAGGGCTTGGTTAGGACTGCAACAGTGAAACAATGAACATCACTGAAACCCATTTTATACAGACAATCGTGTGTGTGTGTGTGTGTGTGTGTGTGTGTGTGTGTGTGTGTCATACACACACCCACCCACACACCACTATCCATCAAGAGAGATAAAGGTGTGTAAGAAAAAGGTGCATCTACTTTACACTCTTTGTTTTTCCCTGATACGTCAAACACTAGAACTTAACTCCATTCATGCTGAAATGTAAAAAGTTGCAGACATGTACAGTCACATAATCCTACTCCATCCCCCAAAGAAAAAAACACTGCCTACACATAACACCCTTCCTGAAATTAAATCAACTACATTTAACATAATTAGTAAAGAAAAATGCAACTAGCTAAAAGAACAATGTAATTTTTAGAAAAATGTACGTCGATAGAAAAAAAAACTGTAAATGTCAATGTCAGCTTGAAGTGCAGCGATCACAGTGGTGTAACACAATCATAGGATCTCAGCTGTGGGAGCAAGATATGGTTTGAGAAAAACAAGTTATAGAAAAGAGGATTTGCAGTCATGGAAAATGAAGAGAAACATTCCTCTTCCTTATATCTGGTTATTACTTCTCAATGGGAGTGCCTTCTGCGTGGAGTCTGTATGTCCTCCCCGCGGTTTGGTGGGCGTTCGAAAGACATGCGTAAATGAGCGTGCCCTCGCTGAAGGCTGAACGTCAAGCTGGCACCTCGGCGTAAGTGAACATCTACTGCCAATCATTAGCGGACCGGAGTTTCGCTGTGGCGACCCCTAACAGCCGAAAGACAACAACAACATAAGGTATCAGAGAACAGTTGTTATCAAAGAATAAAGGCCATAATGCTGTATATTGTTTCCATGTGAGTTTTTGTTGGCTTTAAAATATTTCTTAATATTAAAAAAAAAAAGAACTGCAAACCAAGAATATGTGAGCTCCAACATCCACACCAGGTGACCTCTGCAGTCATGTCAAGAAAAGGGGAGATGATAATGTCTCACTCTTGGGAATCACAGAACAGTTTTTAATAAAGAATCAGAATAATAATGCTGTATATTACTACCTCATGACCATCTCTGTTCTTTCATGCACACCTGTATGGCACACTTAATACTGCTTCCATGTTCTATACTTTACTGATCCAATGACTCTGTACTTTGTGCAAAGGAATGAATTAATACAGCATTCAACTAAGCAATCCATAAGGGGAGAGTCAAAGCTTTACACAGCACTGTAACATCCACTGGCAAACACTGTAGCAAATCATGCAGAAGTTAAATACTCTTCGTCTCTATTTGTGTCAATCAAGTACTGGGAAAGTGTCAGTAAAAGACTAAAGAACAAGTTTGCTCAGTATGGCACTCTTCAGTACTGAGCTGCTGGCAACACTAATGCACAAGCTAGAGAAAACAAAACAAGGCTTAAAGAGGATGCGGTAAATAATATAAAGCTCTTTTTTTATCTAGCTTTTGACTGACTCATGATGCAACAAATATTTCAGTGACTTCTTGGGAAAAAAGTCTGCAGTGTGCCAGCCTCTAGAGGCTTCCTCATGCCAGCTACCTGAACTTGAAATATACTGAAGGACAGTAGTGTCTGCTCTTGAAGAGATGGCTTCTGCATGGTGCAGCCTTTAATCCTGCAAGTAACTGAAGGTTTGCTCATTTCAGTGCTTTGCTGCTCTCAACTCAGCAGTGAGCAGTGCAAGTCCTATCATGTAAGAAGTCCAAGAGGGCAGTCTGCCACAGGTAACCAGCCTTCAAACCCTTGTGGATTACATACATTTCACTGCCTTTTCTCTGTCTTGTTAGCTATTGCTTAGGTCACTACTCTGCCTGACTTTCTTGCTTAGCTTTCATTTGGTACATGTCTGACACTTGCCCTTCATTAGTCACTTCAGTATTGCCTTCGCAAATCAACCAGATTTGTGCAGCTACTGCTTTATTAATTGTTCTGCTAACCAAAAGCCATTTTAGTACCTTGCTAGTGGCTATTCACTAGCTGTTCCGATGTCGTTCTGTGCTCATGCCAACTTGTATACATCTGTTTACGATTTACTGCTTTATTAATTAACTCCAATTTAGTAACTACTCCTGCATAGTCATTGGCTGTTTCAGTTGAGTGCCCGTTTAGTAGTATCACTTTGTCCAGTGTGCCTATGGAAGATGCTCAGCTGGCAGTAGTGCAATATAGTTGTGCATAATCTTTGGCTATTTTGTTGCCACTGCATAACCTGATTGACTTTTTCCATCTTATAGTCATATTAGCCTTAATAGCTATCGTTCAACTGCTGCTAGACTGTTCTCCCTAGTCCCCCGCACACACACTTTCTATACGCCTCTACATTCAATCTTATTATACTATATCTAAGCCTTATCTCCCCCCTTTCGATTTTAATTGCAATAAGCCCTTTCACCAGATTATCACTTATTCAGTAACCTATACCACTAAACCAGCAGCAGTCAACCTAGTCACAGTTCAGTGTTATACGTAATCCAGTGTAAGTGACTAACCTTGTATTACCACAAGTACATGTAGCCTTTTTAGCTAGTACCTTGGTATATTTAGGTGGCCACCAACTATGAATTCACAGATGGTTAATTATGTTTCCTTGGCCAGTCTAATCTCCATAGACTTCCTGAGGCAGTGTAGCATTTGCCTGTTGTTTACTGACAAACCCAATATTATTTTTCAGAATAAAAACTACCTGTGAGAGGTGCATTTATGTATACAAAATAGAGCCATATCTTTTGGATCTTGTCAATGAACCTAACCCCACATATCCTGAAGTACTCAAAACAAATTACACAAGTCTTCCAAGACACAATACGGTACTCTCAGCCTTACTCATGCAATCATTCTTAATTAAACTCACAACTCATGCCTACAACCACCACACTGGCACAGACTATTCAAAGGAAGCATCACATGAAAAAAAGGCAGAGTCTTTTCAGTAGATAGAACCTACAGCAAAAATATATATAATTATACCAGAAATGCATCAGGCAAGCTGACTCTACACTCAGATTAGCAAAGGACATAGAGACCATCTATTCTCTCTCAGTCAATGATAGCAAGTGTTTAATTTGGGCACTCCAAGCCTTGAAATGTCCAAAACTGGAGTATGACCTTATTACTGTTCGTACAGAAATGTACGATCTCTGGTCTGATGGTCCCACCTTAGAGGAGATGTAGAAAGACAAGACACAATGCTCATAATATGTACTGGAGTATGACCTTATTACTGTTCATACAGAAATGTACAATCTCTGGTCTGATGGTCCCACCTTAGAGGAGATGCAGAAAGACAAGACACGGTGCTCATAATATGTTCTTTAATGAGGTTCACATCATGCTGAGCAGTATTCTACTTCATGTTTAATACACATCAGTCATCAATGGCTTCAGTATCGGACTACATAAATGGTGTCATACAATGAGGGGCTATTTTGTGACACCTTGACATACAAATCTTCCTGCTTCACCACAGATGGCCTGCACCTGTACTTGGAAGGCTTTTGCATACTGCCAAAATTATTTTTATTCCCTACAGTGCCTTTTATACACAAAGTATTCCTCAGTATTCCAACCAGGCAAATAAACATAGCAACACACTAAGTAAGCGATTATGAGGACCATAAGCTACAATGTCTAGCCACATACACCTTTAAGCAGACAAACTCAGAAGTCTTTGCCATCCTTTTCAATCACTGCTGAACACAAAAAACCTCAGGGTCTATATTCAGCCATCGAATGGACCTTCCATCGAACAGCTGAACATTGAACATTCATTCAGCGAACGTTCATTTAATTGACGGAAAAGTAACTAGTTGGCCACCATTTCCCCATCTACTTTTTTCCCCACTGTAGTGCGGTCCCGGAGTTGGTATACATAGTTGGGGGGGGGGCTGAAGCCCCCTACCTGGGTGGGTTTGAAATACTGTCATGAGGTACACTGTGAAATGGTGGCCAACTAGTTACTTTTCCCGTCGATGAATGAACATTCGCTGAATAAACGTTCGATTTTCAGCATTCAATGGAAGTTCCATTTGATGGCTGAACACAGACACAAAACCTTAGAGGCAAAAAATCTTACATGGAGCCTTACCTTTACTTGGCGAGCATACACATCTACTTAACTAATGAAACTTGTTTGCAATCTACAGAAAGTATTCCTATTACAGGTTTCATTGCCTAACCCTCATTCAGGGCCACCAGTAGAGGAAGACGTGTATCCATATTTATTAGACAACTCATGCCTATTTGGCTCATCTCAAATGACCTCAGTCTTGTTTGAGCATGGGCCCAAATCACTCTCAACAGAATTAATTTTTACTTTATCAGTAACTACATATCCCCATATACTTCTGTAGAGGAACATACCAATTACGTAAACATGCCCTACCTTCCACCAGGAAGTCGAGTCAAACTTTTTTTTATTAGGAGACTTTATTTACCCAAATATCAACTTGGTTGACCTTCACCAGCCAACAACTGTTGTGCTCACACCTTTCCTAACATCAATAAATACCAAACCCCTGGACCAAATAGTCATTCTCCAGAAGCTCAAACATCCCAGGTCTTTCCTTAAACATCTGCACCTTACAAGAATTCCTTCCCCTGCTTAAAACAGCCCACCTAGTCACCACATTCTGCCTCACTAGCACCAATTTACCTACTACATTTACAATCTTCAGCAAAACCAACCTATCAGATTTTATAGATCTTTTATCTTTTTTGAAAAACACAAAAGGAACAATCACCCTGAATCCCTTAACACAGACACCCCTACCCTTAGGCACGGAATTTTACAACCTATTAAATCAATGAATAGAGAAAATGTCGTCTTCTGTCAGATGCTAAACAAACAAATGTTCAATCCAGTATGATTACAGAATCAACAAGCTATTTAACAAGAAATGTAAACTTCTACGTCTTTTACATATTTTGCCTCCCCCTTTCAGACCATAAAACAAAACTGAACCAAATTAGTAAGGCATTGCAGAATACTACAAGAAGCAGCACAGCTGTTCATGAGCAAAAACACCCAGCTGTGCTTTGAACTCACTGGAGCCTAAACTGCCCACATCAACACAGAATCATCTGGTAACGTCACAGCTACCTCTAACTTCACCTACTACCCCCCCTCAGTTCTTCCCATACTAACTCAGGCCAAACCGCTAGTCACCAATAATGACCACCTCTCAACCTCCCTCGCCAAACCAAAAAAAAAAAAAAATCAACACCCATTGGGTCAAACAATATACCAAAGCTGTCTACTGTTAAGTTTAAACCATCACACAGACAAACCTCTTCTAAAGATCTTTGATCAAAGTCTCATTACAAGATACATACTGGAAGGTAAGAAAATACCACTGTTATTGGTAGGTCTTGATGCAGAGAATGCATTACACAAAGTAATCTGGGATTTTATGAGTAGGGCAGTGAAAGCATTTGCATTCCCTGATAAAGTAAGGTTGATTAGGAGGATATATGAGGGATTGGAGGCAAAAATTAAAGTGTGTGTGTGCGGGGGGGGGCCTCTCTGAAAAAGTTATTTTTGATCAGAGGAACCAGACGAGGTTGTCCTCTTTCCTCTTTGTTATTTGTGTTACACTTAGAACCACTGGTACAGAAAATAAAGTACTCAGAATTTCAAGGATATAATTGGTATGGCAATCAAGAAAAAGTTGGCTTTGTTTAGCAGATGATATTATTTTGTACCTGATAAACCAGAAAAGTACATTTCAGTGTTGTGGAACATTCTGAAACAGTTTCAAGTCTTTTCAGGATACAAAATTAATGAAGATAAAAAAACAACGGCAACAGCTGTAAACTATATACCCACACACAAACTGGTTCAACAATACTCACATTTATGGGGACATGAGAAAAAGTACTTAGGAGCATGGATTAAAAATTTCATTATGGCAGATAACGACTAAAAAGATAATACAAAAACTGAGAAACTGGAAACTATGTCTTATGGATATGGATAGTAAGGTGCAAACAATGAAAATGTTTTAGCCCCTTTAGTTTTATACACAGGTCAGGCATATTTTTACCAATTAGAGGAAAAGTTGCGGATAGCAATTAATAAAGAGTTGAAAGATGTTATCTGGAAAGGGAAGAGGGCAACAGTCAAGTGGGATAAGTGTTCCTTCCAAAACAACAAGGTGGTTTGGGATTGCCTGATTTGAAGGGATATTTCGTAGCTACACAGTTAAGGTTCCCATGACAAACCGAAATGCTGCCAGCCCAGCTAGCTGGAATTTTCTAAATAATTACATGTCACTTGAAATATTAATATGGTTTATATAGAAATGTGACATTGCCAGCCCATCTATCTGGAATTTTGTAAATAATCATGTCATTTGTGATTCTTAGTATGATCCACAGGCTTGTCTTACAAATGAGAGAGAACTATAGGTTATGTGTACATTAAAGTACTGGTGCAGAAGTGTGTGTTGAACTGTACGTTATGTGCTCAGCTTCAAGAATGTAACCACAGTGTACCCTACTGGAAAACAACAGAAATGTACATACCTGTGCAAATGTATGTTTTTGATAGTATAGTTGGAAAATACAGAGTTAACTTGCAAACTCTGAAAAAATAAGTGAAGAGTTTTATGATATGTTATAAAGTCAGTTAATACAGCAAGAAGACAGGATGTCTATGGCTAGAAGCACTTTCTATTGCCTGGAAACAGAAATAATTACAGGTTTCAATTAAAAGTTTTAACTGTTTTACGACTTTCACTTCTAGGAAAACTTCTGAGAGAGAAGTATTTTTCACAGATAAATTAAATTCTGTTGGTATCTGTTAGCCAGGGAACTAAAGCCAGAGGTGACAAAGAGTGATGCCATCCAGTTGACCCAACAGTAATGTGTTATTAATTGAAGAACACTCTCTCAGAGAATGTCTGGGCATTTTGCATCTTGTCTTTGACCTGAAAACATCCATCTTCAGCACTTCTCATCTGTATTTGCCTTGCTCTGTAAGTAAGACTTAGATCATAGTATCTCTCTTACAAATAGATATGACTATTGTAATATTAGTTTAGATGTTTTCTGTATTTATGTGAGACTGTCCTGCAATGTTGTTTTAAAATATTTCCTGTGATTCTGAACTCTGTTATCACTGTATTAAGTTACCGAGTATTGTCTTGTTCTTTTATTTATTATTAAATATATTTAAACATTTTAATTGTGGCTGGTTTGTTTAGAGATATTTAAGCTCTTACAGTACTTGCATATGTATTTCGTGACACTGTACAGGCCTCTCCTAGATAGAATTAAAGGTCTTGGACACACTTACCACTTGGGCAATAGTAACATTACACAGTAGAATTGGTCACCCTTTGGGAAGGGCCTTATAGTAACTGACAGGTAAGGGTGGTTGGTGGCAGTGATTACTACCTTATAGTCTGGGCAGAAGGGGGCATAGCTAATAAACCTGTGCCAGCCTTCCCTAGGAGTGTCTGTGTGTTTGGATATAAATCAAATCTCAAAGTGCGTGGGTGTCAGCTACTTGGGCAGGGGACATGATGCACTGGTTGGACAGAGAGGGTGCTGGAGGTCTTGACTTGGCTGAGATCTTAACCTTATAGTTGTGACAGTGGGAAGTCTTATTGGGGATCTGCATAAAGAGGGAGAAACCAGCTGCAGACTGACTGCAATCTCTGTGTGCTCTTAAGGTAAACTGTACTTAACTGTGTGTGTACTTGTCATCCTCCCAATGTGCACATCCCTCACTGGTGCTAGTAGTGAGGATTGAGGCTCCTTGATTACTGGGCCAGTGCACGGGAGTCCCAGCTCCTATACAGAGAAAAGCAGAAAGCTATAATGCAAGCAGATCTTCAAGGAGAATAATAACCATGCAAAATATTACATTCATAGAAAGTATTCTAAGAACTAAGCCAACACGGGAAAGGAGATTCTGCCGACAGGGATGACTGCAAGTAGGGATACAGAAAATAGGCAAGAGGGGGCTAGACTTTACTGGAGAAAACTGGAAAATGAATCAAGGTATTGGGAGCAAATTATTAAAGGGGTAAAGGTAACAGAATGGAAAGAGGCCAAGAATTCATTTGGACTGCAGGCTAGAGATTGCCTTCCCTATCAAGGATTGATATCAGAGTATAGGCAAAGAGAAACAAAAAGGGGGATCCCTAAATGAAAGGCCAGCAATGGTAGATATTTTTTAGTAGAATATAGAACAGAGGCTGCTGTTATAAAAGGGATAATTAGTAGGACATGTAAAATATTGATTGATAGCTACATGAATCAATCAAAGGAGGTTAGAAAGGATTGAAAAGAAAGACTGGATAAGCAATTCACAATGAAATAATGGGAGGATATATGCATGGCTTCCAAATATGCAACAAAATCTAGATTTAGGATCTTTGCTTCGGAATGGTTTGCATAGCTATTTTTATACCCAAGCAGTCTCTTAAGAATTTTCTTCAGACACACTGCAAATGTCGGAGGTGTGATGGGAGAAGAACGAGTTAATTGAGAATATCTGTTTTGGGAGTGTAATGAGTTGGCAGACTTTAAAAATTCCCTGCAGACTACTCTGTCAGAAATACTGGGTGAATAAATGGATGTAACTAATGAAATCATTTTTTGAGCTGTGATACAGAATTGGAATTGCCTAAACACAGCAAGGCCTTGCAGAGTTTAAATCTGGTGGCTGCCAAAAAGCAATTACTAGAAAATGGAAATCAAAGTCTAAACCAACCAAACAAGTAATGAATATAGTAAAAGACATAAAAACAACTGGAAGTGGGATCTTTAGAAAAGGGTAGAAACAAATTACATGGGAATTGCGGGAACAATACATACAGAATAATGTTTTGGAGGAGGAATGAGGTTTAAGGGAAGGCAGGAATTGAATGAGCTGTGTAATGGTTGACTGACAATGACTGTATACAAGATGAGTTACATAATGTTTGCAAATAAAATATGTCAATATAGTTTAATTTAATTAAAAAAAAAAAAAAAGTGCATACTGGATGAATGGAGAAATACTACAGTCATTCCACCCCCTTCCACTGACCTGGGTAACTGCAACTACACTGGTGGCACAGCCTTACCTATAAAACCATGGCATAAAATTACAATATAACTAATCAAGAAGGACATAAAATATGACATTAAACCCCCTGCATTAGCTTTTTCAAGGGTAAATCATCCCTTCTTAGTCTTGTAAGTTTCTTCAAAAAAGTCACCAAAGCCCTAAATGAAGGTTATCATGTCCACACTGCTTAGATGGGCTTAACTAAATCATTCCATGCCATTCACCACTACGGGGATCATAAATAAGCTAAGAAAACAAAATATCAATCCCTTTGTAACTCTTTGGGATGATAAACTGGCTATTAAACACAACACATTCACTTGGGATAAATGGCACCATCTCCAAAAAGCAAAATGTAACAAAAAAAAATGTTTTCAGATTGGATTTTCTCTGCAGCTCCCAAATTAACTCCAGCTCATTCCATCCTCTTTTGCAGTACTAATTCACCTTCAATGGTTCTTCTACGGCATTCCTGGCTAAGTCTACAGTGGGTGACATACTACTGGCCTACTATAAAACCCGTGAACCATAACTGATGTATACAAGGTCTCCATTACAGTGTTTTTTCCACTGGCACAGTTTTACAGCAGAATTAAGGCAGGCTCAAGACGCTAAGGTGTTTCACAGGACTGTAACACAGAATTTGCAAAGGTATAATACAGTGCAGCACTCCTCTTATGTTTATAGGTATATACTAGGCTGACAACCACTGGGGCCTCTACAAGCCTTGCACTGCTACCCAAATGTATCCCACAGGCTATTTTGCTTTAGATGTTGTTTTAAATGGGTGCATATTAATTAGCATATCACTTATGCAACCAGCTTATTGCACATTTTTTTATCTTTTATATTTTTTCCCCTAACACACTTGTTTGTTTTTCAATTGAATTGTACAGGTTATAGGTCACATTAAAGGTGGGAAAAGTTTTGAAATGATTTATTGTGGTCTCTTTTTTATATCACGAAAAAACTGGCATTTTAACAGGGGTGTGTACACTTTTCATATCCACTGCACAGAAAGTGTACCAACTTTACACAGATAAAGTTACATACAGAGTATGTGCAAAAATGTTATAGATAACATAAAAATTACATACAGAGAATGTACAAACTTTATTCTGATAACATAAAAATTACAAGAGTTCCAAGTAAGCAAATTCAATATGAGACTGATGGAAACTAGACATTAGTGTTAGAAGATAACGCAATATTACAGATATACAAGTAAAATAACACAGAAGTGATGAAGTACAGATGGAGAAAGAGTAACAGAGCGAGATAGATTCTAGACACCAATTTGGAACAATCAGCCTAAATAAATCTAATCCTGCACCAGCTCTCACAATCATATTTGTTTACCACTTTGCTCATACACGGTACTAATATCTCCATTCCTACACCATTTTAGTACCTCATTATATCCTTATCTCTTGACAAAAATGTACAATACTAAATTCTTTCTTCTTACACAATTTTATAACTTACTTCATTACATATATTGAACTTCTTGCAAACCTTTCTTTACTGAAATGTAAGAACACAAAACTTCTTTAAGTTCTCTCTTCTACAGTCTCAGTCTGTTTACTTCCTGCAAGGTTTTTGAGCTATAAGAACTCCACAGACTTAATTGTTCATGTAAACACTTTACTGTATATACCTGTCTTATGAGAAATGTAACTTTTTCTGAGAATTATCTGAAATTTCACTTGTTAATTTAAGTGTACTATGAAGGAGCTTTACACTCCCCAAGCCTCTGTTGAAAAAGTACAGTTGTGTACCTACCATAAATGTAGATGTTAGAGTGTATTCACTGCTGCAGTCATTACACTTGGGTTATCCTGCTGGCAGGCTACCCGCAGCAGTTGGTCCGAATTCCAAAGTCTTGGTCCGGCGTCGGGTGCTGTCGCCTCTTCCCTGACGTCAGTGCGCCAGGGGTATAAAAGATGCAGCAGATGCCATTTTCTTCAGTTTTTCTTGCCCCAGATGTCAGGTGCCCCCAAAAGGGTAGGCTACAAATTCTGCCAATAAAAATGCATGCACTAACATAATCATTACCTTCATCTACAAGCAAATACAAATCATAGGTTGTATAGAATAGAGAAGTACAGATAAGTTCCAGCAATGAAAGGGGGATGGTGGGAGGGTAACCTGCACTGCAACAGTGAATACACTCGAACATCTACATTTATGGTAGGTACACAACTGTACTATGTTCAATGTGTTTCACTGTTGCAGTCATTACACCTGGGTTGAATCCCAAAGCTGAGGTTGGGTGGCTGGTCCTAAATAGAATTAGGAGTGGCTATGAGGCCCTGCAGAACTGCAGTGACAAAGCCTGCTCTGGATTTAGAGTAAAGAGGTAAGTGGTAGTGCTTTGTAAAAGTGTGCACTGAAGTCCAAGTTGCAGCCTCCAAAATGTCCTTGGTTGGTACTCCTCTGAGGAAGGCTGCTGAAGTGGCTGCTGCTCTGGTTGAATGTGGCCTAATGCCCTTAGGCACCGATTTGCCATGTTGTGAATAGCAGAAACGAATGCAGAAGTCTCTCCCCCTTATTCTGTGGGTTTGGATAAAAGGCAGGCAAATTAATGGTTTGGTTATGAGCCACACTGGACACCACCTTAGGCATAAATGTTGTGTTTGTCCTCGGAGAAACCCTGTCCAGATGGAAAATTATGAAAGGTTCCACAGCCATTAGTGCCTGTAACTCTGAGACTCTTCTTGCTGAAGTTACTGCTAGGAGCAGAGCTGTTTTCTATGATAGGAATTTTATCTCAGCTGTATTGGCTGGCTCAAAAGGAGGCAGTGTGAGTTTTTCCAAGACAAAATTGAGGTCCCATGCAGGTATTGGCGCTCTCCTTGGAAGTCTTATGTTTTTGGCCCCTCTGAGGTACTGCCTTAGCAGTGGATGTGAAAAAATAGGTGGGTCTGTATTGTAATGAGCTGAAATGGCAGAGGCATGGATCTTAACTGATGAGAAGGATAGGCCTTTGTCCAGCATCTCAGTTAGGTATTGTAAAATCTGAGGTATATTTGGTACAAGCATGTCAATTCCTTATGCCTGGTTCCAAGCACAGAATCTCTTCCATTTTTCTGCATAAAATTTTCTAGTGCTGGGCCTCCTGGCCTCTAAAATAACATCCATAACTGCTTTAGAGAGAGGTGCATTCTGAATGGTCACATTATCCGCCATGCAGCCAGATTTAGGGTTCTGAGTTGGCTGTGCAGGATCTGACTGTTTTGTTGGTCAGTAAATGAGGAATTTGAGGTAATGTTCAGGCTGGGCCTTGAGACAAGCTCTTTAGGATTGGGTACCAGTGCTGGCGTGGCCAGTCTGGGTCAATCAGTATCATTTTTGGCTTCTCTTGTCTGACCTTTAGCAGTACCTTGGGGAGGAGAGGCAGAGGAGGAAAGGCATATAATGTTAGGGTTTTCCAGCTGAATGATAGAGCATCCACTTTCCATGCTTGCTTGTGATAAGTCCTTGTGCAGAATATCTCTGTAGTTGGCAGTTGTGAGGGAAGGCAAATAGATCTATATCTGGGCATCCACATTTCCTTGTTATCATGCTGAAAATTTGTGGATCTAGTTTCCACTCGTGAGGATCCATGAGGTTTCTGTTTAGTTTGTCTGCCAGAGTATTTGTCTTTCCTGGCAGGAATTGTGCTTGCAGGTGTACTTGATAAGTCAGTGCTGTGTTCCACAAAGTCATGGCTTGTCTGCAGAGGGGGTAGGAATGTGTGCCTCCTTGCTTGTTTATGCACCACATGACTGTAGTGTTGCCCGTCTTTATCAGCAGTTGTCCTGGATGAAGTAGATCCTTGAAGGCTGTCAGGGCATTCTCAACAGCTAGCATCTCTTTTTGATTGATATGAAGATGCATTTGGCTTGCAGGCCATGTGCCCTGAATACATTTTCCTGCCATGTGGGCCCCCCAGGCATAATCTGATGCATCTGTTGTTAGTGTCTGCCTGGCTGTGGGTAAAGTGAATGGCTGTCCCTTGTTGTGGTGACAGGCCTGTGCCCACCATCAAAACTCCTGTTGCAGGCAGGGAATGAGGGTAATTAATGTTTCCAGGCTGTGGCAATGTTGAGTCCAAACACTTTTTAGATACCATTGTAGTTTCCTCATATGCAGTCTTGCATATGGAATTAGTAGAATGCAGGATGCCATGAAGCCCAAAGCCTGCAGAATTTTTCTTGCAGATAACTGGGTCTTTGTTGCCAACATTTCGAAGTAAGAAGTCAGTTGCCTTTGTTTGCCTGGCGTGAGATAAGCCATCTGAGCAGTTGTATTTAAGCTTGCACCCAGGAAAATTATCTCTTGAGAGGGTACTAGTTTTGATTTCTTTTCGTTTACTGTGTACCCTAGGCAAATTAGTAATCTTTTTACAAACCCCAGATGCTTCAGTAGAATGTCCTTGTTCTCTGCTTGAATAAAGCAGTTGTCCAAGTAAGGATATATTTGAATCCCTCTGTCTGTAAAAAGCAATTACTGGTGCCAGGCATTTTGTGAAGACCCTGGGCGCAGTAGATAAGCCAAAGGGCAGTGCAGAGAATTGGTAGTGCATTGAGCCAGCTAAGAATCTGAGGTATCTTCTGCAAGATTGTCTGATTGGGACATGCAGGTATGCCTCTTTTAGGTCCAAAGTTACAAGCCAAGCCTTCTTGCCCAGCATGGGCAGTAGCTGCTGCAGAGTCCACATTTTGAATTTTGGAACGTCCAGAAAAGTGTTTAGAATAGACAGGTCCAGTACTGGTCTCCAGGCTTTGTCCTTTCTGGGTACCAAGAAAGGTCTTGAGTAAAATCCTTGTCCCTGCTTTTGCTGTGGTACTTGCTGAATGGCCCTCATGACCATGAGGGATGAAACTTGCTTTTGTGCCTCTGCCCATTGATTGTGTGGCAGGTCTGACATAACTTTTGCCTTTGGCAGGGTGTGAAAGTGGAACCTGTAGCCCTGGGACATTATATTCAAGACCCGTTTGTCCTGGGTGATCATGCGCCAATTTTGTGAAAAAAGTGCTAGTTTTCCCCCTAAGGGGGCTGCCAAAAGATAAGTGCTTGGTATTGGCAGAGGAAAGTCATTGGAACTGTTTCGTATATGGCTGTGATTTGTCTTCTCCGCTTTTGGAGGTAGAAGCACCCCATTGTTTAGGCCTGTATGAGCCTTGGGGCTGGGATCTGCCTCTAGGGCGTCTGTATCTGCCTTTTTTTGGCCTGTCTGACACTGGAAAAGACCAATTCTTTGAAGGCCAGTTCCTGCTAAATCTGGGTGGCTGTACCTGTAAGAAATCCTTAACTGTCTGCATAGATTTCGCTTTATCCTCCATTTTCTTCAACACCTCTTCTGCCTTAACACCAAACAAAGTATCATGCTGTAATGGAGCATCCAATAATTTTGCTTTAACATGATCAGGCAGATTCTGTTCCTTTAACCAAGCATGCCTTCTAATGACAGAACCTGTAACAGTGGCCCTGCAAGAGGCTTCCAGTGAATCAAAACCACATTGCAAAGTATGCTTTCCCACTTGTTCAGCTGCATGCAATAAATCCTGCATTTCCTTGTTTTCTGGACATTCAGAATTTGTCAACATTTTCTGTTTAAGCAGTGACATTAAATACTGCTGATATTTAAGCATATGAAACTGACAATTTAAAGCCCTTACAGCCAAGGCAGCAGAAGTGTAAACTTTTTTTCCCCCATCTGTCCAGTGCCCTTGAATCCCTATCAGAGGGGACAGGGTTTTTTGCAGTGGAAGCCTTGACCCCTTTGGGACCCTGAGATATAGTTTCTGGGTCAGCAGCAGGGTTTTTATATAGACATTTATGAGAATCTGGAACCCTGTAGTATCTATCTGGCTTAACAGGTGCAGGGGGTAAAGTGTCAGAAGACAGGCCAGACTCTGAAAATACATCATCTACAATGTCTAGAACAGGTGGAATAGCAAGAGGTCTGTGCTGAGGTAGTAAAAGAAAGTCTCTGAGCCTTTTTTTTTAGATTCTGAGTAATCTTGGCTCTCCCAGTGAAAGTGCTCCCTCATGGTATGCTGGGTTTCCCCAAAAGAATAATCCTCAGGAGGAGAGGCTGAAGGAATAGACTCTTCAGCATCTGAATCCTCACAGGGAGGAAGAGAGTATCCCTGTTCAGAAGAGGAGTCAGAGGAAATGGAAACCTGATCTGAAGATTCATATTCTGTCTCTTGCCTAGGCCTCTTATCAGTAGGGGGATGGGAACCCCTGATCAAAGTAATTAGGTCTTCGGCCATTTTAAGCATCTGTTTTTAGGCATGGAAGTCTGTCCAGGAGAATGCTGTAGTTGTTTCTTTGTCTTTAGAGCTGATTTAGTCTTTGCCTTTGAAGCTGAGGTTGGCTTTACCTGTAGCTGTGTAGGTCTGAAAACACCCTCAAAAGTCGATGCCTGCTCAGCGGCTCCGGACCCATCTGAGGGAATAGTTTCAGAGTGTCCAATACCTTGAGTATCCAGAGGCCTAGTTGGCTCCACGTGGGAGTCGGAAGCGGCCTGTGGCTCTGAGGTAGCGGGCGTCAGGGGCTGCGAAAGCGTCTCATTGAGAACCGGCGACTGGCCTAGCGGAAGTCTCGTCGTCGGATTTGGACCTCGGATGCCTGTCCTTTTCCTTTTCCTTGCGCTTTTTATAAACTCCGGTCGTCGGCTGTTCCGACGGCATTATATAATTAAATCTTCGGCCAAAGTAATGAAAGGCAAAATCGTACCGACGCTTAATAGTGCATTGGTTAAATCTAGCACAAAACCGACAGCTAGCAACGTCGTGGTCAGGGCCTAGGCAAGGAATACAGTAAGAATGAAAATCCTTATGAGGTATTTGCTTCCCACAAGAAATACAATTGTTAACTTTTTCTGACATCGGTCTGGAGCAAGAAAAAAGTTTCCCCAATGGGATACTTAGCTTTAATGAAGACTTCGGATCTAAAATTCGATATTGAAAATCTCAGGAGTCAGCCGACCGGCACTTGCGAACTGCTTTTGTTTCAGGCACCGCGCGGCAAGAAAGACTGAAGAAAATGGCACCGGCTGCATCTTTTATACCCCTGGCGCACTGACGTCCGGGAAGAGGCAACAGCAACCGACGCCAGAACAAGACTTTGGAATTCGGGCCGACTGCGGGTAGCCTGCCAGCAGGATAACCCAAGTATAATGACTGCAACAGTGAAAAACGATGAACATCGGGCTCTGCCCAGGTAGACATTCCTGATCAGCAAAGCAAATAAATAAATAATTCTGGATTTCACCAGGGCAGTTTGTTTTTCCGTAAGTTTTGGACTTACTTCTGGGTAGGCAGAGCCATCTCTGTGAAATCAATGACATGGTTGCACAGAGCTTTTGTGAATAATTCCATACAGGCTGCTGTGTTATCCGGGTTTGGAGGGGCTTGAAATCTGACAGTATATTGCTTAATAAAAGGTAGTTTTGCCTTGGAGAAAATTCTATCTGTGACAGGGTATACAGACTTGAGTTTTACTTTGAAGGAGATTACTTTGTGGTCTGACCTTTCCACAGAGGACATTACACTGATGGTGGTAGTGGTGGGAGGCAGAACTATCCTATATTTGTGAGTACCAGGTCCAATACGTTTGTACCTCTGGTAGGAGTATGCACTATCTGGTCCAGACGGATTGTGTTTACAAAGTCTAGGAATCTGTCCACCTGCAAATGTGGCGTTCTGTAGGATTCCCACTTTATATAAGGATAATTAAAGTCCCCCAAGAGTATGGTGAGCACCTCCAATAGGTTTAAGGATAAGCTACAGGTTTCATGGGACACAGAGGGAACCTGTAGCTTGCTAGATATGGTATGGGACTTTATCCATGGTAATCTGGACGTGGAAGAACTCCATTTTGTCATCCTGTTTTACCAACCTACTAGTATGCATGTTGCAGATGTAGATCAAGATACCTCTACCTTTAATCTCAGTCTGTGCACTTGCTGGTCTAAATGTATGGAAGCCACTGAAGCCTTGCACTGGCGGGGTGGAGTACTTTCTGTAGCTTTAAACCATGTACCCATAATTATGTATGCTTACTGAAAGAACATAAAATTATTTTTTCTCTACACTCCGTAGCCAACACCTCCCCACATTTACTTATAATCAATACACTTTTGGGATATTTGTTATAATCCAGCCTAATTTTATTCTTCCTCAACAGAAATAATTACATACCAAGTACACCTATAATGTCATCATATTGGTTGTGTTTTACTGGCAGGCAGTACATATGTATATATGTATACAATTTATTGAATGATTTAATATTTCTCTCAACTTCTTTGCTAATCATATGTGAGAACACCATCCTGTCACTCTATTACATTTCATGGTACTTAACTTTATCTAACTATTTTTGTTTTTGGTACTGAACTCAATGGAAATGTTATTTAAGAAATGTCAATAAGGAGATGGTTAAAAAAGGACATCACATTTATTTTGTTATTCACTTGTATACTGATCTGATTTTATCTTTTTTATTTCCATAGTGGCCTGCTACAGCATCTTTATGAGTAAAACATCTTGCTGCTCTTGTGCATGCATGCAAGCCAACACAACAAAAATAAATTACAACTACAGTAAGTCTTTTTCAATAGCCAGCTTCTGTAATTACTGCATCCTACTAAAGTGAATGAAAGCAGTAATCCAAACTAAAACAAAATCAAATAGCTGGGAATCTGATCTGTGTGATGCACAAAATATATTGCATTATTATTATTTATCTTTTAATTAAAGTGTTATCATTATATAATAAAACTAATAAATAAAGAGAAAGAACAGAACAGTTCTATACACTCCACAAGTAAAAAAAAAAAAAAAAGTATAAAAATAACTAATACGTTTCCCTAATCCCACACAAACTAAATTGGAGCATTACTTACAAAATGTCTGGAAGATATTTCCACAGTTCTGGTACAGGAGGTAAATGGAGCAAAGTACATTTCTTATGTCAAAATATAATGTTTAGTACCCAGTGATACCAGATTTATCACTCTCTGTCTAATGGATTATCTTTTTAACAATTTCCAAATGGTAGGTGATGTCTCAAATTGTTTGGAGAACATAAATGTTCTTCCTTCTCGGATGTACCTGAACAAGGTCAGCAGCAATGACAAAAACCTCAACTAGCATAAACATAGTACAAACAAAAACTGTTTTCCTTACACTATACCAAATTAAGTCTCAGACTACAGTAAAGTGCTTAATAAAAATCAACCAGTCAAATGAAACCAATTCTGAACCTATTCTATTTATATATATATCACTATTTTTCCAAGGCATTCAATGTGCAAAGAAATATTAATTTACAAAGTATCAGTGACAGAGGTTTGCAGTGTCATACTGCTTGGAACGTTGGTGGAAGGTTCATAGGTAAGTATGATGCTAGCTGCCTTTAGGGACCATTTTAAGTTTAAACAGTTTCCCTTGGTGAGAATTAAACCCTGTACCGCTTATCTGTAAGATAAACACCTTAACTATTACGCCAAGCCCTGACACGAAGGGACATTTCTGAATAATTTAAGTAACTGTGCTTTAAATGTTCTATACAAACTATCATCATGCATTTCATTTGATTAGATATAATGTTGCCAAATCTCACTTTTTTGATATAATAAAGTGAATTAATTAAAATACTTGACTCTGAGCCCAACAAATCTGCATTAGTTGATATAAATACTGAATTTCCTATAGATGAATACTATAGGGATTAAAAAAGAATTACAGGCAGTCCTTGGGTTAAGGACGAGATCCGTTTTTCAGTCTGTCAAGTCACATTTGTATGCAAGTCAAAACAAGTACATATGGTTCGTATTAAATATCACTTAGTCAAATGTTTGCCTCAGTCTACTATTCATTTTACTTTTCTTTGCATACAAAACACTTTAGATACACTTCCAAATAAAACAATCTTAAACATAATACTGTATACTGTAGTAATAGCAATAACAACAATACTGTAAGGACAGTGTAATAACAAGTACTGTAACTATGTTCACACACTACAGTAGAATGGTCCATTTAAAAAAAAAATGTTAAACTTACTTTTTAAGCTTCACTTCACATTTCTTGTCGGGCTGGCAACTCGGCACCGTAAAAATCCATTGCCAATCATTAGCAGACCGGATTTTCACTGTGGCGACCCCTAACCAGGAAAAGCTGAAAGACTTCACATTGCTGTACTACAGGCATCATCCACGGATGTCTTCCACACTTTCCTGAACTTTCAGACCTCTGCCATACCTCTTACTCTCACCTAGAGTCTTGTGAGCCAAAATGTCATTTGCCCATTCTACTGTACAGTACAGTATACTGTACAAGACAGCAGTCATGACCAATCGGATCACCAACACAGCGATCTCTCAACCAATCAGACCTCTTGTTCTCAGTCAAGGCGGAAATAACTGCTCTGGCAAGATGTGCAAGAAACTTCACAAAATGGGAAAACAGGGAAAAGGAAAGTACAACATAATTCTTCATTTTCAAGGTAAGATTTGGACAACTTTAAGGATTTTTATTTATTTTCACGTTATTTCCGACACTGCGGTAGCCCATTCTCATCTATGGGTTGTCCTTATGTTAGATGTCTGTAACCCGGGGACTGCCTGTACAGCAATTATGTGTACACAATTAATATTCTATTGAAATATTCTGAACAAAAAACATGCTTCTATACAACTTAAACATCTCATTAGAACCACATTGTATGAAACTATACTAAAAATAACTGAGAAAAAATATTTATCGAGATTTGGCATTTTCCAATGTAGAAGCCAAAAACCTTCTGAGGAGATGCTCCTCTGTAATGAAACATTTCTTAAATTGGTTAATTCAAGATCAGATGGGCTGACAATGATCTGCTGTATGAAAACATGAATAATGCCAATAACTATACGTTAACATTGACAGGACCTAAGAGTGAAAACCATTTGACACCCCATGCATTTATTCTGGACCAAGCTAGTGTAAGGTAAGCATCATATGTAGCTACTGTCATGTCACCAAAATAAGAGGAAATCTGCATTCCTAGCTACTCGCGCTAGTTAACTACAGAAAATCATAGTCGTAGCTATGAAGACTCAGAATTAATATAATTAATTTTTAAACTGGTTGCACCAGAAACATTAAATTATCTGCATTTCATGTATTTCTGAAAAATTATAATTAGAGTGTACAAATTACTATGTCACTTGTGATTACGCTACATTTCTGATTAGTTGATCTGACCCATTTCTAATTGTTGGTCAAAATAATGTAGTAAAATGTTTATTGCTAGAATACACAAGATGAGAGGAGGCACCCCTGTATTTAACGGACTACCTACATCTACTAAGAGAAATTTTAGCACTGCTTCTAATTTGCAAATTAGTTTATCTACACTGGTTTTGTATTACTACAATTAACTGAAATGAAATACAGCTCCTATTGATAAAATCATGTGGTTTCATTTAGTTGAATTTTAAAATATTTGAAAAATGATGTTTTTAGACTTCTTCAGGCAGTTATTATTCAGAAAAAAAGTCTGAATATAGTAAATTCTCAGTTAACCGGGACCCATGGGGATTGGTAGATGCTGGATAAAAAGAAGTTATGTCTTACCATAACATTCCATCTGTGTTGCTCATCTTCATTTATTCATTACTGATGGGTGTTGGTTCCATCCTCGGAACAGAGTCAGCCTTATACCAAGCTCGTGTCAGCCAAAAACTCTCGAGCTAAGCTTTACCCATAACGCCATTCTCCCAGTTACCTCAGATCCAGTTTGACCATTGCAAAAAAAAACAGAGGCTATATCTGCTCAAATTCTCTAGAATGACAATGGACCCAAACAATCCCCCAGGAGCCTCAAAGAGGGGGAAGGAGGGAGGGACGTAATGAATGAATGAAGATGAACAACACAGATGGAACGTTATGGTAAGACATAACTTCTTTATCTGATGTTGTTAATCTTCATTCATTCCTTACTGATGGGACAGAGTCCCTAGCGACATTATATGTCCTGGGTGGCCCCTATGGAAGAATATTCCTGAGCACCACTGAACCAAAGGAGGCTCTTCCCCTAGAGATCATATCCAATTTGTAATGAGAGATAAAGGTATGGGGAATAGCTCATGTTGCAGCCGCACAGATACCGCCCATGGATGCTCTTGAATGAAAGGCTATCGAAGTTGCTACAGATCTGGTGGAATGTGCTTTGACTTTTCCTGGTATAGGAGTTCTTGACTGTTGGTACACCAGGAGTATACAATGTCTTAACCATTTGGACAGAGTTACTTTAGAGACAACTTTTTCCAGTTTCGGGCCTGAGAAAGATACAAGCAATTGGTCTGATTTGCAAATTTTTTTAGTTCTGTCCAGATAAAATCTCAATTGTCTATGCACGTCTAAAAGATGGAGGCAGTAATCTCCTTTGTTCGAGAAATTAAGAAAGAAAACTGGTAGGTCAATAGACTGGTTTACTGTAAAATCAGGCAACTTTGGGTAGGAAAGAAGGGTTTGCCCGAAGTGATACTCTGCCCTTATGAAATATAAGGACGTTTAACACACAGGCCCTGGAGCTCGGAAATATGTCTAGCTGAGGTAATGGCCACTAGAAATAAGGTCTTCCAGGATAAAAATTTGATGTCACAGGTAGCAGCTGGTTCAAAGGGAGGTTGCGTCAAAGCCTGCAGAACTAAAGTGAGACTCCATGGTTCGGTGGGCTCCTTTATGGGTGGTGTAACATTAGATATACCTTTTAGAAAGGTTTTGAAAAGACGATGGGACATTAAAAAAGAGCCTTGAAACCATTATGGAAATTAGAGATGGCTGCTAAATGAACACACATGGTTGAAGCACCAGCTCCTGCTTTGAAGAAATCTGAAAAATAATCTAGGACTGTATTCACAGGAGCTGAAAAAGGATCAAGATTTCTTTGCTTGGACCATAATGAGAATTTTATCCATTTACTACGGTAGATTTTCCTGGTGGTTAGTTTATGGGAAGCCAGTATAATGTCACGGACCTGGGGAGAGAGATTATTCAGCCTGACAATTACTGAAAGTGGAGAAACCAAGCTGTTAGCTTGAGGTTGGATAAGTTTGGGTGAGTCAACTGTCGAGGGTGAGAAATGTGATCCGGAGTTGGGTCCAGGATCCAAGGTTTGTCTAGCAGATGAGGCCAAAGAAAGGGGAACCATACTTGGCAGGGCAAAAAAGGTGCAATGAGGATCACTTTGCTTTTCAACTGGAAGGCTTTCTTTAGTAATTTCGGAATTAGGGGAAAGAGGTGGGTAAGCATAAAGAAGCCCCGTAGGCCAGTCGTGAACCTGAGCATCCCTCGGGGACTCCTCCTGTGGGGGGATCAGGGTAAAGGAGTCAATGTACTTGTGGTTTGTTGGGGAGGCAAACAGATTGCAGCAAGGCTGGCCCCAATGGCTGAAGATTTTCGCTGTTATGTTTAAGTTGACGGACCACTCATAGGGCAGAAGGATACACCTGCTCAGTTTGTCCGCAATCAGGTTGGAATTCCCAGGGATGTGCACTGCGATCAGAAAGCGGTTGTAAGCAATCGCCCAATGCCACACTCTCATGGCCTCTCGACACAATGGATAGGACTTGGTTCCCCCTTGTTTGTTGATGTACCAGACAACCGCAATGTTGTCCGATTGGATGGCAATAGTTCCAGAAGGAAGGACAGAATGAAAAGCCTGCAATGCTAGAAGCACTGCCCTCAATTCTAGTACACTGATATGCAAGTTGGCCTCTATAGGCGATCATGTGCCTTGGACAGTCATGCCCTGAAAATGCCCCCCCACACACACACACTATCAGGGAAGCGTCCGTGGTCACAGTGGCCTTGGGATGTGGAGGAGAGAAAGGATGACACCAAAGACTTGCAATTTGGCTTCATCCACCACCGAAGGTCTTTCTTGCACTGTTCTGTTACCCATATTTGAAAAGATAAAAGGATGATCATTTGGGCAATATTTGGACAAAAGAAGCCATTGAAGGAGTCTCATATGCAACCTCATGAGTGGGACAATGGTGACTGCTATGGCCATTGACCCCTCTCAAGCAGAGGCCATGCCCCGACAGAGTATCACTTGGAGTTGCGCTGTTAGTCTTCGCAATCTGTGATCTGGAAGAGATACAAGATTGGGTATTGAATACTGCTCCTATGAAGTCAGTTCTGAGTGGAGGTTAGGTTGTTTTTCTTCCACTTTAGATAGATCCCAGGGGTTCTGGCCAATGTGAGGGTATAATCCAGGGCTTTTTCCAGCAGGCACTTGGTGGGTACGGTGAGGAGCCAATCGTCTAAGTATGGAAACACTCAGAAGCCTTGTAGTCTCAAGTGAGCTGTAACCACTGCCATACACTTTGTGAACACTCTAGGGGCTGTAGAGAGTCTGAAGGGCAGAACCCTGAATTGGCAATGATTGGCTCCTAGCCGGAAGTGAAGGAACTTTCTGGAGTGCTTGCCCATTTTTATGTGGCAATACACATCCTGAAGGTCCATAGAGCACATCCAATCGTCCTTTTCCAGGAATAGAAGAATGGACTGAACCGTGACCATCTGGAATTTTGTTTGGGTAACGGACTTGTTCAGAACACCGAGATCCAAAATTGGCCTCTAGTCCCCTGTCTTTTTTGGCACTAAAAAGAATCTTGAGTAAAATCTGGATCCTATCTGGTCTGGTGGGACTGTTTGGATGAATCTTTTTTGACGCAGCTTTTTTATCTCTATGGCTGCCCATTCCCTTTGACAGGGTGGAACGTCGGGAATATGTTTTTGTGGGTTGGGAAAAGAGATCAGTGGAATTGTGTAGCCTCTGGTGATAATCCCGAAAGCAATCGGGATGGTCTTCAGGAGCAATGATAGGGCTGTCCGGAGAAAGAATCTCTGGATCCCTGGTTACGCGGTCCTCCTCTGCCTCTGTATGGGGGTCTTCCACTAGAGTTACCCCCCTCTGCTTCTGGGGGGAAAACTCACCACGTGCATCACGAAAAGGACCCGGAGACTTTTTGTGCCACATTTTCCCACTCCACTGGTTCCTTGAATAAGGACGTTGGAGGATGGATAAACATACACCTACAGCAGACAGGGTTTTTCCATCTTTCTCACACCTGGCTAACGTGTCCTTCACTTTAGGGCCAAAAAGGGATGATGCCTCCACAGGAGCATTAAACAAGGAAGACTTAAAGGGTTCCGCGAAATCACACAGGTGCTTCCAGGCGTGGCGTCTCACGACTTCGCCTGAACCTGCAGCTCTAGTCGCCCCTTCGGTTGCATGTGATATTAACCGCATGGACGAGTTAGATATCTATTCCAGGGTCGCTAGCTGTGAGGCAACATTGTCGCGTACCTCGTCAGACACTTGTCCTGCTAAGGTTCCAGAGAGTTCAGAGACTAGAGCTCTTTGGAGCCTAGTGAATTGTGCCAGATAGTGCAAGGACCTAATAGCGAAGGTCGATGACGCAAACACTCGCTTCCCTAGTCGGTCCACCACCCGGGGCGCCCTGTTAGATGGGTGGACCATCTGGCTCTCCTCTGCAAGCTCCTTTTTTGTGGCAGCTGCCAGCACTTTAGCATCCACTGGAAGACCTTTAGAGCAGTGCGGATTCTCTTCTGGGGGTGATAGAATTTTTTCTGGTCTCTTTGGGATAGGCTTGACGGTGTCAGGATTCTTCCATGCCCTCTGCACTACAAGCTGTATCAGCTAGTCTGCAGGTGGGGTTACAAAAGAGGTAAAGGGTCGAGCACGGAAGGCCTGCAGAAAGATCGACTCCTCAGAGGAAGGAAAGGAGTGGAGACTTCTCAGTGCAAAAATAATACTAATAACCAAAAAAGCACTGAAATAGAAAGCCGCTAGTCCACAGAGGTGTGACGACTCAAACGTTTTATTGCACCAACTCCACATACAAAAAACCATATTAAACGCTTAACGAATCACAGCATTTTTCGTCATAAATCTAGACTTCATCAGATAAAAAATCATCTTGAATCACCCATTTTATACCCCAAACAATTCAAAATCGTCCAATGAGAGCAATTCCCGGCATATACACTCATAGAACTCATGAATAAACATGAACATAATTTTCATACAGTCAAAAGCTTGTATCCATAAAAATAATCAACAAAACTTTAAAATATCATTATCTTAAAGATTACAAGAATATTAAACACAAAAATAACTCTATGAAACAGTTTATAAAATACAAATGGCTTTTATTAAACATTGGTACCATCTAGTGGCCACTTAAAAAAATCCTTTATTAAAGTTCCTTAGTGGTGAAGCATATGTACAAATACTACCTAACAATATATAAATCAAATAAATATTTTATATAAAACCTTTGTTAAAAACTTTTACATAAAAAAAAAAACATCCATTTAAACAATTTTTCTTGAAATAAATGTGTTGAATTTAAAACATACTTAGAATCTTGCTGCCCTAAGTTTTAAAACAGGTGCCAAGGAAACTGCATCATTAATCCCAGGATATTTATTGGCTTCTAAAACTATTTGCCAATATATAACTCCCAGTACTCGATCTTAGTTTCCCACATGCCATCCCTCACATCCTTTGCTATTTCCTCCATAACCAAAAATGTGTACTTCGCCAAGGCACAACATATACTATGTTTATATAAAGCATTGTTTTCTTTCCTGTTCTATGTACTTTGTTCTTTGTAAATGTGTACTTCGCCAAGGCACGCATATACTATGTTTATATAAAGCATTGTTTTCTTTCCTGTTCTTTGTACTTTGTTCTTTGTAAATGTGTACTTCGCCAAGGCACAACATATACTACGTTTATATGAAGCATTGTTTTCTTTCCTGTTCTTTGTACTTTGTTCTTTGTAAATGTGTACTTCGCCAAGGCACAACATATACTATGTTTATATAAAGCATTGTTTTCTTTCCTGTTCTTTGTACTTTGTTCTTTGTAAATGTGTACTTCGCCAAGGCACAGCATATACTATGTTTATATAAAGCATTGTTTTCTTTCCTGTTCTTTGTACTTTGTTCTTTGTAAATGTGTACTTCGCCAAGGCACAGCATATACTATGTTTATATAAAGCATTGTTTTCTTTCCTGTTCTTTGTACTTTGTTCTTTGTAAATGTGTACTTCGCCAAGGCACAATATATACTATGTTTATATAAAGCATTGTTTTCTTTCCTGTTCTTTGTACTTTGTTCTTTGTAAATGTGTACTTCGCCAAGGCACAGCATATACTACGTTTATATGAAGCATTGTTTTCTTTCCTGTTCTTTGTACTTTGTTCTTTGTAAATGTGTACTTCGCCAAGGCACAGCATATACTATGTTTATATAAAGCATTGTTTTCTTTCCTGTTCTTTGTAAATGTGTACTTCGCCAAGGCACAACATATACTATGTTTATATGAAGCATTGTTTTCTTTCCTGTTCTTTGTACTTTGTTCTTTGTAAGTGTGTACTTCGCCAAGGCACAACATATACTACGTTTATATGAAGCATTGTTTTCTTTCCTGTTCTTTGTACTTTGTTCTTTGTAAATGTGTACTTCGCCAAGGCACAACATATACTACGTTTATATGAAGCATTGTTTTCTTTCCTGTTCTTTGTACTTTGTAAATGTGTACTTCGCCAAGGCACAACATATACTACGTTTATATGAAGCATTGTTTTCTTTCCTGTTCTTTGTACTTTGTTCTTTGTAAATGTGTACTTCGCCAAGGCACAACATATACTATGTTTATATGAAGCATTGTTTTCTTTCCTGTTCTTTGTACTTTGTTCTTTGTAAATGTGTACTTCGCCAAGGCACAACATATACTACGTTTATATGAAGCATTGTTTTCTTTCCTGCTCTTTATAGCATTCATGTGCACATAAATCCTTTTTTTAATTCCTTTCTAGTTTTCCAATATAGAAAGCATTACAAGTCTCACAGGCAGCAATATATACCACCCCGTGGGTATCACAGGTACTGTGTCCTACCCACTATATGTCCAATTCTTGATTCAATATATACACTTTCTGTATTGACCAAAAATGGACATTGGTTACACATCCCACACTGATATGTTCCTTTCAATTTCCCAGTTTTCCTGTTTTTGTCACCCTGAGATTCTAATAAATCCTTAATATTCCTTCCTCATCTATAAATAAATTTCAAAGACTCATTAAAATTTAAATTGAGATCAGATAAACTTACAAATTATTTCCACACCTTCTCAAAAATATTCCTAATGGCACCCGAATTATGGATGGGTGGTATGGGTAATAGGAAATTCACCCCGATCATCACTTCTGTGGTTCTGTTTGACAGGGGTACAGGAAAATAATTTTCTTGGGTGGCAAAAGCTAGGGTACCTTTTTGGCTAGGCTTGTATAGGCCCCTAGGGCCAATAGCCTAGTACCTACCTATGAACCTATGAATCATCACAAAAATCTGAAATAAATGCACCTTCATAACGTGTACACTCATTTAATGTACTTTCCACTGGAGCTTCACTGTTTCCATTATTAACAGGGGTCACCTCATTGCTACCTAAAATTGGAGCGAACATGTCCTTTCTTACTGTAAGGACCTCTTCTCTCACCTTATTTAACAATTCAATTGGGTAACCCCCCCTCTCCAGGAACATATTAATTAAATGTTCACACTCTTCATAAAAATCCTGTTCACTAGAGGTCATTCTACTTACTCTTACAAACTGACCTTTGACAATACTTTTTTTCTGGTAAGAAGAGTGACCAGTGCTGTAATGCAGGAAGGAATTTGAGTATATTTTCTTTCTTTCTGTATACCCTGGACTTGAACATACCCCCTCTTTGTATAACTTCATGTCCAAATAGTTCATCTCATTATTACGAATCTCATGAATGAATCGCAAAAAATTGGTATTACTATCAATATATTGCAAAAACTTGTTTAAGTATCATGCCAAAATATAACTATATCATCCAGGAAGCTTTATGTAAAACCCAACATTTACTAAACTATTAAAAATATATTTCTTTTCCCATGTAGACAGAACTAAATTTGCATATAAAGGGGCGCATCTTGCGCTCATTGCTACTCCTCTTTTCTGATGGAAAAACTCACCTTGAAAAAAAATAAAATTATTTTTCAGAACCGTTTCCATTAAGGTCAAGGATATATACAAATCATTCTCTTTCATCAGACCAGAAAACCTTAAACCATCCTCAAACCATAAAGGACCAACATCGTGGGGTATAGCTCCAAATAGGTCCACTACATCTATTGTTATAAATATAATGCTTTCGTGGAATATTTCCTGCTTAATGTTTTTCAAAAAAATCCCATGAATCTTTTAAAAAAGCTTCCCCACCCCCATCATTAATTTTTTTAATTTCACGTTCACAAATCTGGATATGGGAGAAATCACCGAACCTTCAGCTGCCACAATAGGACGCAAAGGGAGGGGAGGGGTCCAAGACATTTTTGCGGACCTTTGGGATTCCAAAAATAGAAGGTATTCTAGGTTTAACATTATGCAAAAATTCAAACATTTGTTTATCTATAACTCCTTCCAAAAGTAAATCATACAAAAGGAGGTATAGCCTTCTATAGGCAATGTTTATCTCCCCAGAAAATGGTCGCATTACATGCGGGTTGTAGTTCCCATAATGCATATAACTAAATTCATAGGTAGGTACTAGGCTATCGGCCCTAGGGCCCATACAAGCCTAGCCAAAACATGTACCCTGGTTTTCGCCACCCAAGAAAATTATTTTCCTGTGCCCCTGTCGAGCAGAACCACAGAAGTGATCCCCAGGGTGAATTTCCCATTTCACATCCAATCATCAAGATTTTTCTTGAAGAGTGCTAATGAGGAGCTCTGTTTGACATAGATAGGTAGTCTGTTCCAGAGTATGGGAAGTCTCTGGGACAGGAATCTATCCCTCCAGCATGTTCTGTTTATTGTGGTGACAAGGTTTAGGTCCCTAGAGTGTGTAGCTCGGAGGGATTAGGATTTCTTTAAGTGGAGCATGTCCAACAGCTTTGGGTTTGGCATAGCTTTGTATGTTAGGCAGAGATCGCCCCTGAGTAGGCGATATGCAATGGAGTAAAGCTGTAGTTTTTTGAGACGGTCTGCATAGGGCATCTGTTTGAGGCCAGTAATCCTCTTTGTGAGGTATTTCTGTGGAAAACAAACAGCCTCTGCTAGGTTTGAACCCAGAATCCTACATACCATAGCCAAAGGGATTTACCACCAGAGAGTCTACTCTGGTATTTTAGCTTTCACAATAAGCCTTTCGATGCCTTCTAGTTTGGGGATTACAACATGGGCTTGTTTCACTTGTGATTGTTTACAAACATGCACTATTAATTTGCTGCAACTCTGCAGTTAACGTAGGTCTTAACTATCTCTTCCAAAACTTTTTAAGTTAAAACCATAAGAGCAAAACTAATTGGGGAGGGGGTGCATGCAGTGGTGCATCAGGAACGTTTTAAAAATATTAACAGGTTTGCAAAAGTAACACTTTGTATTAACATGCATTTTCTAAATGTAAGTACCAGACAAAGAGCATTTCCTTAATGATTTACTTTGCGTGCAAAAATAATCTAACGACAGAAGTTAGGCATACTAAGAAGCAAAGGGAAGAGGGTAAAATCTGGCTGATTGATACTATGTATCATTTAGCAGTCCCAATAGGATGAGAGAATAAAGTTGATTAATAGGAGGAGGGTATTGCTATTTGGAATTCAGAAATCCCAGTAGCAGATGGGGCCATTCCAGCTGTAGGACAGACTAGTCATGGAAGTTTTGCACCATGATGGATTTGTCTGTTTGCTGCAGGGCTGTTGCATACGTTTGTGTTTTATTTATATATATATTAGTCCCACATGGTGTAGAGTTTTTTTAGAAGACAGTGTTGTGCTTCAGTAGGGGAAGTAGTCAAGGGTGAGCTAAGACTGGAAGCAAGCAGAGGACAGCTTGGGGATCAGATATTCTGGCCTTCTGTTATCTCTTACCCTTGGGATATGCTTATAGGCCACCACATTGTGGGGAGGGCTGAATGACTGTGGTTTGACAGTTCAATGGGGTGTCAGTTAACCCATTATTTGTCTCCATAACTGCTATTAGAACATAAGCTGCTAAGTTATCTGTAGTCTTTTATATGTACATTTACTGTGATTAAAATGTCTGTATATGGTCTGACATTTACTTCTCTTTCCAATAGACTCGTAGGTCTTTTGTAGTGCTACAATTAAAGGATGGCTTTGCAACTTTCTCATCATTTTTGCTTTCCTCTAGTTAGACAAGACTGGAGCTTCTACATTTTGATTGGATTGTATATGAACTTAATTCAAAACTACATCTACTAGCTGTATGTGAAATCTAAAAAACTAAATTGACTTAAGGTATGACTAAGACTGAGAATCTGTAACTACGTGGTTGAATGGCAGGACATGAGGATTTAGTGAGGAAGGTGGTGATGGGAATTAAGTAGGTGGCTGTGAATATTGTGGGGGTCCTTCTGTAACAATACTTGCCAATGTGCTTGTTTGACAGCTGTAAGAAGTAAAGAACAGAATTAACCTCTGACCCCAGAGATGCAGCAGTGGAGGGTGGGGTGAAAGTTTAATGAAAGATTTAGGCTGAACAAGACAGTTACAGTGCAAAGTATTTTACTTAACCTCTGGCCTGGGGATACCCCGTACGACCATGATTTTGTGAGGGGGGAAGGGTGACAAACTCAAAGACAGCTCCAGGAGGCACTCAATGTAGCTATGTCACTGATCAATAGGCCACAAAGAATGACTTTTGGAGGCCCTAGCAAACTATAATATTCTTTGGCTAACATTAGAATATTGTCTACCATTAAATACCCTACTTTTACCATAAAACCCACAATACTGCAAGTCACCGAAAACAAAATCCTAAGGTTCATCTTCTCCCTTCCCAGTGAACATCATTGCTACACATTTAAAATAAAATGGTTAGCATTTACTACAGGGTCTGGGTTTCTGGGGCCATATTTTGGTTGTCTGTTCAGTTTGCGTTTGAAACTTGATATCCCACAATTCCATCGGAGTGGGCGGGTTACATAAGTATGTATGCACATTTTATGTTAATCAGCGTACAGATTTGTACCTATTTTTCATGGGCCTTTGTCCAGATTTTTTGATGTTTCCAGGTTAAGAGGTATGGTGTATATGGATATCTTTTATTCATGTACACATTTTTAATTTCTATACAAGATTATTTAATATTCTTTTAATCTTTAGGATAATGATATTTTAAGGTTTTTGGTTGATTATTTTTATGGATACAAGCTTTTGACTATGACAACTGTGTTCATATTTATTCATGAGTTCTATGGGTGTATATGCGGGGAATTGCTCTCATTGGACGATTTTGAATTGTTTGAGGGTATAAATTGAATGATTCAAGGTGATTTTTTTATCTGATGAAGTCTAGACTTATGACGAAAAATGTGGTGATTCATTAAGCATTCAATGTGTTTTTTTTGTATGTGAAGTTGGTGCAATAAAATGTTTGAGTGGTCACACCTCTGTGAACTAGTGGCTCTCTATTCCTCAGAGGAAGGGTTGGAGGGCTTCCAATCACCCCTCTGTTTTAAGATTTCAAGGAAGTCTCCAAAGGAGACATCTTCAGGGGGTGAGACCATGGGGACCCTTCCCCTTCATCGAAGTCCGTATCCTCAGTGAGAAACTCGAGGGAGTCCGCGTGCTTCCTCTTGCATGATTTCTTCCTAGGTCCTTCTTCAGGGCGAGTTTCTGTAGAGGACTCAGAAGAAGGCACCCAGCAATAGAGTCTCCTGTGGCTCTTGCGCTCAATGTCCCATAACGGTGGTCTGTGTCAGATGCGGTTGAGAGGGAAGAGTCAATGGGTAGACCGACGTCGACGGTTTGCCAGACGAGGCAAGTGCCCTCTCCATCACTTGGAACACAGGTCCACCTGAAGAGGGATGGGAGCCCAGAACCAAGCAAGAAAACCTCGGAACCGGGGTCACACCCCGCTTCAGTGAACCCACCCCCCCAGGGATGGAGTCTCAAGTGAAGCCGGTACTGTGAGGGTCCCCAGAACAGAGGACGGCACTGTAGAAAAAATCAGGGCCCCTCCCAGAACCAGAGCACACGCAATCCACCCGGGATCATGAGAAAGCCTCAGTTATGACTGAACTGGAGGCCAAAGGGATGTCAAGGGTACCGTAATGGACGCCAGTTCCAGGGTCTTCGATGCCTGCTCTGAGATCAAAGGACGAGCGTAAGCCACAGTCCCTGCCAGTGGAATGGGGGTTCTGGATGGAGTAGGAATCCGTCTAGCCATAAGCAACTGATCAACAAGACGCACCACATCAAGTTCCGAGAGGCTCCAGGTTGATCTTACAGAAATTCCCGAAGGAGACTCGGGTCATTCCAGGAAGGGGGGCTAAACTGTTGCCCCAGAAATGGATCCACCTTTGGAGAATATCAGGTCCGGGGTTCCACCAGCACCAGAGTCTCGATGGAGGCTTGAACTGGTATGGTCAATTTTTTCGGGCTAGCAAAAGACGTAGACGGTGCCTTGGTTAGTGCCAACATCAAATCAGTAGACAGCAACAAAGGGGACAAAATTTTTAGTTGCAAAGACGTTGCCATAGTACTCTGTGTTGAAATGGTAATCAGTGACGACGGCACAACTGTAGCAGGTGGTAGCGAAGCCAATACTGTAATAGTCATTGTCTGTGCAGAAGTCATTTTCAAGTGTTTAATCTTCAGTTCCTCTGACATTTCACCAGGTGAAGAGGGAACAGAGTGCGATCTCTTTTTCTGGGTCTTGCTTGGAAGGAGTGAACCCTCCGACACAGAGATAGCCTCTGAAAAAGGCGTTTTGAGGATTAGTTTTTTTTTCGCCTCTCACTGAGGGTTCTAGAACTAAATCCACAACAAATGTCACAGGGAGGCTGAACAGATAAATGAGCCACATTCAAACAATACACACAAGATGCGTGAGTATCAGAGTTCAGCATTTTGCGGCCACGGAGGTCGCACTGTTTAAAACCAGATGCTCCCTTTTTTTCTGACATGTTCGAAGAAGAAAAAAAGGATAGAAACAGATTTTTTTTTTTTTGAGAGCTAGAGAGATGGGGGGGGATACCAACAATGGTAAAGAAAGAGTTACCACAAAGGTAAAGGAGAGGGGATTCCAACGATGGTATAAGAAAAGTACCTTAAAAAGCTAAAAAAAAGGCAGCAAAGAGAGAATGAAATGCTTTCTAGGAAGGAGAGTAAGTAAGTGATTAACAAAAAAGTTGAAAAGACTCTTAATAGTTAGAAAACTTTGATTATTTACCTAAGCTTAGTCGAGAGCTGGCTTGTCATGGCTTTTCGGCAATGCGGCAAACAAGATCAGAGGTAACTGGGAAAAGGGCACTATGGGTAAAGCTTAGCTCGAGAGTTTTTGGCTGGCATGAGCTTGGTATAAGGCCGACTCGGTTCCGAGGACGGAACCAACACCCATCAGTAAGGAATGAATGAAGATTAACAACATCAGATCTGTAGTTTCTGGTTGCTTGAAAGTTGCTATTAAAAACAGGCCTGACTAATACTGTACCCTATATACTGTTTGGTTTGACTTGTTTTCAGGTTGGGGAGAGAGGGAATTTATTCCTATCTTCCTTTTTAAAACACAAACTCTAAAAACGTAAGGTATGTTTCTGCGGGGGGGGGGGTGCAACACATGGCAGTACTTGCTAGGTTTCTCTCAAAGGAGCTCTTGGAGGATTTGACAAGTTGTCTTATTTGCTTGTTATGGCTGAGGAGTGTGCTTTTCCATTGTTGGGTCCTTGTCTTTGTTTTCTTAGACAAGTACATTTTTGCATTTATTGTAGAGTCTGTTGATGCTGGAAGTCCACCATGGCAGCTGGATTTCATTTGGGGCTCTGGCTTTGATTTCATCTGGTACAGCTGGGTTTATACATTTATGCAAGTGACTGTACAGGGCTTTAGTGTAAACTCTGGTGCAGTTAACACATTCACCTTGGGGTGGGGCTTGTAATGCATTTATACCTTCACCTAGGAGGGTACAGTTTGTCTTGGTGAAGTTTTTTAGTCTGATTTCACCCTTTGTGAGTTCTGGTATGAATGTCAGTTCGCAGGTGCCTAATTTGTGGTCAGTTTTAACTGAAGGTCCAACAGTTGCACCAGTGAACCAGTTTGACATGTTGGTGAGGGCCAGATCTAGAATGTTTGTTGCTCTTGTCGGGGTTTGGACAATTTGCTCCAGGGCATTTGAATTCACAAAGTCAAGGAACTTTTGTGTTAGTGAGTCTGGGCTAGAGTAGGTTTCGCAGTTAAAGATGGGATAATTGAAATCTCCCATAACCAGTGTGTGTTCAGTAAAATTTGGATTGCCTTCAGTTTGGTTAAGTAGGCGTCGTGGGTGTTGTGACCCATGGAGGGAGATCTATAACTGGCTAGGACTTAAATGGGGGTTGTACCCACCATAACCTGGATTAACGTCATGGAGTTGTGCAGTCTAACTAGACGTGAGGTGAATTTATCTCTAATATAGATTGAAACACCGCCTCCTTTGGTTTTCACACATTCGTTTTGCAGTCTAAAGGTGTAGAAGGCATTGTAGCCTTGCAGGGTTGGGGTACTCGATGAGGCCTTAAACCATGTTTCAGTGACTGCACAGACAACTACATCTTCAAATGATTGAAGGGCTTCCAGGGAGTGCAGTTTTGAGTTTAAGCTCCTACCATTTAGCATCATGACCCTTATTTTGTTCTAACTGGTTAATTTCATGTCAGTAATGTTGTTTTTGAGACCTTGCCTAAAAAAAAGGCACTGAGGGGGAGGCAAGAGCCTTTGCCAGCAGCCGAAAGCCTAGGGGTGGCAGGTGCAAACCATCTCTGGCAAAGCAGCAAGGTTTATCGAAGATGGCTTCCCAGACAGACAGGAACTGGATCCCCTTGGAATGAGGAATGACACCAAAAACTAAGTCAGTTATTGAAATCAATCATTTTTTGTTTATACTGTGGCATCATTCTAGGTGACTGTAGCATGTGGCTCAAGGTTAGGGGCATACCTGCCTGGGACACACACTCTCAGACAGCTCGACCATGTCTCTCTTCATATAGTCCAGTAAGGTATGTCTCAGATCATTCACACCAACATGAACTAAGACAGAGTCATAACGGTACTTGTTGCTGAGAAACCTGAGTGCATGCATGATTTGGCAAATCCTGGCACTGGACAGGCAGCTGACTGTGACTTTCTACTTGTCCAACCCGGTCAGTGGAACATCTGTGTGTCTCACTACTGAGTCTCCAATGTCAAGAAAACTTGGTTTTTGACTGTTATGCCTTATGGGCTTGATAGGTGAGACACTGGTGTTGCTGTGTGTCATGGGTTCTGTGGACACTGTTAGCTGTAGCAGACTTGTGTTTTGGAGGTCTCTGGTGTTTTGGTAAGTTTTGATAGCACCTTTGCGTGTATTTGTATGTTTGATGCGTATTATGTGTATAAGAAGTGGTACTATGGGAATATGCAGTGGTGGGTGAGTTGACAACTTTCTCTGCGTTACTGTTTTGAGTGAGAGAGAGCATGGATTCTAGACTCTTGGTGTAAATACGTCTCTTGCACTCTGTACTAGACTGTGTTATTAGCAGAGGGTTGTGCATGTACATGAGGCACCTGCTACACTGCCTCAAGAAACCCAAGTCAACAAGGTTGGCAGGAGAAACAAGCAGTCCACCTGTCCATAATGTTAGGTTGAAGATTGTTGTCACTAGGGGGTGGCTTTTCATAAATGATCATGAAGGAGCTTGGCAAATTGATATTTCTGTCTGGGTTTAAGGGAAAATTTGTTGAATTCAACTATCCGGCTTTGGCTCACAATTGAGCGGCAGTACCGCGCTACACGCAAACAAGCAGAAACCTGGTCAGATGGCAGGGTTTAAATACCAGAAGCTAAAACTTGAAAAAAAAAATTAAAATTCAAAAGGACCAATGAGGATGCTTATTCCAAGCCCTGGACTGGCCTCCCTTTACCAGTCCAGTGTCAATCAAACACAATTCACTCACAAAAGTGCAGACAGGCCCCTTCTAATCCAAGATGGCTTGGAAAACATGCTCAGTGCAAACAAACCACTACAAACAGTTCCAGAAGCAGCAGGGCTGGATCTGGACAATGCTACAGCTACTAGCTACCTTAGTTTCAGTGGGAAACACTAGAGAATATTTAACACAGCAGAAAAACAGCAGCAAGATACTGAAAAAACATTTAAAACAGCAGAAAATCATCTCTAAAGAATGATTTAAACAGTTAACAAATCAGTTAACTAAGTACTGGTTGGTGGGAAAACAAGAGCAGGCAGAAAATAAAATTCTACTTTACAGGCACAGTGCAATAGGCAATTGCAGTATAACAGTGTAGTTTAGTACAAAGTAAATAAACACAATGGAAAAGTAAGCAGCAGGCAGTAAAAAAGTGCAGTAAAAAGTATAAATAAGCAAAAAAAAAAAAAAAAAACAGGCAACTTATGTTTTTTGGAAGCTCAGAAGCCTCTAGTCATCTGGTATCTCAGCTCAGATTTGTGGCTGGTAGCCCACCTCACTTCAGCTCGGTACAAACAAGCCCCTAAAAGTAATTAATTAGAATCCAATCTGCATAGACCACAAAGCACATACACTTTTTTTTTTAAATATAAAGCCTTCCAAAGGTGCATACATAAACCTTAAATCCAACTGACAAAATGCACTATTTATAGTAATTAATACAACCTGTCTATTTTTTCCATTACACATATCAGTAACTGAAAAAGTATGTTTCATAATAATTGCAACTCCTGCAGAACACACTCTGCTACTGTTATCCTTTATCCAGTAATCCTTTTCCTGAACAATCTTAACCTGGGCTTCTTCCAGGTGAGATTCTTTTATTAACCTTATCTGCTCACTCCTCTTTCTTTAATATTTATTTAACGGGTATGCATACGCTTCGTGTAAGACAGTAAACATGGACAGCACTTATCCATATTAAAAATGTCCACTACATATGAAAAAGACTATATGTTTATTGTTAGTTTACTGGATATTTTATCTAGTAAAATAGGGAAGAAAAAATATGTAGGAATATAAGAAAAGAAGGAAAGAAAAAATATGAAAAAAAGGAAAATTGCTCATCTTAAAATTGACATAGCAACCTAACAGCATCTAGCGGACACTTCACATTGATAAAATACCAATGATGGTTAAACTCAACAGTCACTTTTTGTGGCAATTAAAAAATCACTGGTATTCCATTAACAATTACTTGGACTTTAGATGGGAATATCAACTGCTACCATACATTTCTTTCTAATGAAGTTTCACAAACAGCAGCATAAGATTAACATTTTGAGCAACTCTGGTGGAAAATCCACAAATATTGAAGTGTTTGCACCCTCAAATTTTGCCCCTTTTTTCATGACTGCTTCTTCATCCAGCTGGTCATGATCTGATGACTTCAAAAACTTAACCAGGATGGATCAATGCTAAGACCTAGTAGGATTTAATAAGAATAGTTTGACAGACTTTGTCTAGAATGGACGTTTGTATTTAATTTGCTGTAGTATTCTTGAAATGTGCTACAATTTTAAACATTACATTTACAAGTCTGTCTACAGAATACCAAGAAACAGGTAACCCAAATATCTTTATTTTTATTTATCTAACATTTGTTGACAGGAAAGTCCGACTAAGACAAAGTCTATTTTCAGCGTAGGCCTGTGGTGAAATGCTCCAGACGCATGTCTTTGGAATGTGGGAGGAAAATGGAGTACCTGGAGGAAACCCACATGAACACAGGGAGGACACGCAGACTCCGCACAGAAAGCATCACAGCTGAGAATCAAACCAGAGAACTTCTTGCTGTGAGGCGACAACATTAACGCTGCACCAATGAGCCACCCATCATCTGTACAATTTTATGTTCCACCCTTATTTTTCAGCTGAATCTGTAACTTGCCCTGTTTTTGTAGCAACATCATTGAATCCTGAAATTCATTGCTAAAATTCTATGCTAACTTCCACTCACTGCATGTCTGAGGAATGCTGTATATCTAGCTATACATACATATACTACAAAAGTCCTCAAGCTTTTCTTTTAAATAACCTGTGCTTCCCATAGAAAGTACCAGTGATTAATTTTCTCACAGATTACCTTTTTTTTTTGCCCTAGCCTGAAATGCATCTACATTTGGCATTGAATCAAGGGTGTTAAAAGCTCCATCTTCGATCTACAAATTTATCACAATGAGCCACAGAAATATAAGAGACAGCAGTCAACTGCAAGGCAGACAGTAAATCCAATGTGACTACAGCTGAAAGATAAATACTGAGCATTCTGAATTCATGATACATCTCCCATCATTACTTGAGCTTCAACAGGATGTAAGCCTGTGGATGTCCGTTCTACAGTGCCTAAAATCAGAACAGTTTATGTGAAGGGTGCTGCTGATTCCCTTTTCAGTTAATGCTAACAAATTAAGGTCCTCCGTGTCGCATTTTCTTGTACGACTCAACCATATTTTCCATCACATTTTTTTATCACTCAGTGTGGTTTTTGGAACAAACAGATTTAACTAAGGTGCACTTTGCAAGCATGATGACTATGTAAGCTCCCGCTTACATCAATGAGACAAATATTTTTTGTGAAAATTTACCAGACAATTGCTCTGCCCTGGTTATATGTAGCTTCTTTCTTCTACATCACATTACTATCCTTTCCTGGGCATGCCCAGAAAATAAAGCTAAACAGTTTTCAAAGGTAATATTAAGTACCATCATAGCAAAACAACACAAGACATGAAGATAAACACAGGGCTAGGTTAGATACAGGCTTTTTACCTAGTTGTTATACTATAAAGTAATTTAATTACTTTAAAGTGGAAAAAAGTAATTAAATAAAATACTCAGGAATGCTAGCATCTGACTACGTTGCAAGTGCACAAAGCAAACAAATGTGACCTAACTTGCACTCGTATACCCCAGTTATTTTTTGCTCAAGTCACAAAATATTTCATTACTAGACGATTAGGGAACTTGTTCATAGGTTCATAGGTAGGTACTAGGCTATCGGTCCTAGGGCCCATACAAGCCTAGCCAAAAAATGTACCCTGGCTTTCGCCACCCAAGAAAATTATTTTCCTGTAACAAAACTCTGTCTCAGCATCTGTAGGACAAGGTATTTCATACATCACACGTCAGAGTATCAGCTCGTGCGTGCACACACACACACACACTAAACAGAGGTTCACAGGCTGATAGTAGAAGGTATTTCATGTATCACACATCAGAGCACATTGATAGTAGCCTGTTGATCCAGATGACCATTACAGATCTAGTCCTAATATCCCAAATCTTAAGTATCCATTGATGTGACTGATTTAAGCCTAGATACAACTCCTTTAAATGAGGGCTTGAGTGAGCCAGACCCAGGGTGCATTTACGACTACCCATCCATTCATCCAGGTTACACTTACAGAGGGTCAAGGAGCTACTCTGCTTCATACCCAAAGGAAGTCTATTCCACGAGAGGGATTTCTCTGAGACACAACTCACCAGCAGGTCCTATTTATGTATCTGGGGAAGTTCAGATCTCTTGAAAAAATGTTTAGGGTGTTATTAATTTTGTGGATGTGCAGGAGGTTGCACAAGACTTGGTCCTTTATGGCTCTGTAGGACAGACAGAGGATACCTCTCTCAAGAGTCTGTAGGAAACAGAAGAGAGAAAGAAAGAGACAGAGCACTTTAAGGTGGGTCTGGGTAGCTCAAGAAATACAAACCCTTGATTATCTTAGTTAGGAAATGGTGTCATTTCTCAAGCTGGGTTATATGCTTAGACAAGGACATAAAAAGAGCCATTACATTATACAATGGGAATGAAAAGTTTGTTTAGATGTGGCTTGGTGAAATAATTTCCTAACATGGTTATCAAAAGATAGTTCATTGTCAAAGAAAGTGGCCAGGTCCCAAATGGCAAGTCAAATTCCAAACAGATGTTGCCTTAGTAGCAGGTGCATGGGTACCCAGTTTTGCCAATGTAAACAATCCTGCATTTGTTAGCATTTATTTTTAGCCAGTGGTCTAGGCATCATTTATTGATGAGTGTCAGTACCTACATTCTAAAGAAATTGGAAGTCAGATGGAGAATTAATGACAGTGCCAAGTTTAGTCATCTGCAAACTTGGTCAGCTACAGGCTCTTGATGTCAACCTTGATATCAAGGTAGTAAATACCAAAGAGAAGTGTTCCTAGGACCAAGCCCTGGGGGACATTGCTGGTAATACTCATGAGGGGTCAGAATCTGATGGGGAGGTGGAATCCACACTCCAGAGTAGGATGTTCATAGGTTTGAAAACATGAATCTATGAATCCAGGCTCTTCAGTAGGGGATGTAGAAGCAGCTGACTAAGGTCTTTGACTATGAGGAATTAACTGCTGCAGAAGTGCTCCAGAAAGAACAGAAGTTGGAATGTGATCCTATTCAGTGTTGAAGATACCACAGATGTCTAGGCTACGGAACTTTTACCCAACAGTGAACATGTCACTGTGTAGATCAAAGTACAGGGAAGTGTAAGAACACAACGGCAGACACAATGACATGGGATTTTACAAGAGTGCATCGCAGTACTAACAGAAATGATCAATGATAAGCTGGCAGTGGAAGTAAACAAGCTATAGGTATGGGTCAGCGATGGACTACTCAGGGCTATGGACAAGTGTGTGAAGAAGAGAAAAAAACAGGACAGTGTGGCTGCATATGAATGTGACATTAGAAAATGCAGCAAACAGGGCCTACAACAGCCTAGCAGGTTGGACAGGAGACCGAAGATGCACCATAAAAAAAGGCTTGCAGAAAGACAACAAACACGGTGACAGCAGTAAAGGCTATACCTAAAAGGGACTTAGACAAAGGGAACATGATTGACAGCAAGGAGTGTTTTTAAAGAAACAACGGAGGGACAGAAATTACCAGGCTGAGCAAACAGAGGAGGAAAATCCTAACATTGTATAAAGCACAGGCACTTCCTCTATGTCTAACTGAGCTTTACATAGATGAAGCAAGCCCCCCCCCCCCCCCTTACACACGGACACACACACACACTAAATTCTACTGTCATACAGCTACGGAGGAAAGACAAAGACCACACAAGACAGTCACTGTTGGAGTGCAAAAAGAAATCACACCAGCAGTAATCTTTTAATGGGAAACACTGATTGAGAAGTTTGGCACTGGAACATTTAAGCTGCTGAGTCAAAAGCTCATCCAGCTAACACCAGATACAGAGTGGGTAACATACCTCATACATATCTGTGGGAACAGACAACAAGCTCAAACTCTGCTGATGACACAAAAGTAGGTACTGCAGCTGAGGATGGGGTGCTACCTTGTGAAGGCTTTGGAAAGGCTGAACGAGTGAACAGAAAGATGGCATTTGAGGTTCAATGCAAAGTAGTTGCACTTAGGTTACAACAACCTTGATGTGAAACATCAGCTGGTGGGAATGGAAATAGAAGTAATGGCAGCAGAGCAGGAAAATAATCTGGGAGTGCTGCTCCCACTCTGACCTCAACCAAAGCACGCAGAACGCGAGGGCAGTACCAGCAGCAAGCAGAATGCTGAGGTATAACTCCAGGGGGACAGATTCCAGAAGTAAAGATGTAACATTTACATTCTAAAAGGCCCTGATCCCATCACATCTTAAGTACTCCCAGCTTCTGCAGGAAAAAGCACAAGCTGCAGACTGTAGATCTCAGAAAGTACACTTATGTGCTAAAGTACAGTTGTGTACCTACCATTAATGTAGATGTTAGAGTGTATTCACTGTTGCAGTCATTACTCTTGGGTTATCCTGCTGGCAGGCTACCCTCAGTCGGCCAGAATGCCAAAGTCTAAGTCTGGCGTCGGTTGCTGTCGCTTCTTACCTGACGTCAGTGCGCCAGGGGGTAAAAAAGATGCAGCCGACGCCATTTTCTTCAGTTTTTCTTGTCCCAGATGTCAGGTGCCCCCAAACTGGTAGGCTGAAAAATATGCCAATAAAAATGCATGCACAAAAATAACATTTCCTTCATCTACAAGCAAATACACCCAATAGGTTGTATAGGATAGAGAAGTGCAGATAAGTCCCAGCAAAGAAAAAGGGGGATGGTGGGTGGGTAACCTGGACTGCAACAGTGAATACACTCGAACATCTACATTTATGGTAGGTACACAACTGTACTATGTTCATCGTGTTTCACTGTTGCAGTCATTACTCTTGGGTTGAATCCCAAAGCTGAGGATGGGTGGCTGGGCTAAATAGGATTAGGAGAGGCTATGAGGCTCTGCAGGACTGCAGTGGCAAAGCCTGCTCTGGACTGAGAGCAAAGAGGTAAGTGGTAGTGCTTTGTGAAAGTGTGCACTGAACTCCAAGTTGCAGCCTCTAAGATGTCTTTGGTTGGTACTCCTCTGAGGAAGGCTGCTGAAGTGGCTGCTGCTTTGGTGGAATGAGGCCTAATGCCCTTAGGCACTGATTTGCCATGCTGAAAATAGCAGCAATGGATGCAATGGCCTATCCATTTAGAAATAGTCTGTTTTGAGATAGCCTTTCCTTGTGATCCTGCAGCATACGACACTAAAAGTTGCTCAGTCTTTCTGAAAGCTTTAGTTCTTTCTGAAAGCTTTAGTTCTGTCCAAGTAGATGTGTAACTGCCTGTGTATGTCCAAAGAATGCAGAATTTTCTCACCCTTGTTCTGTGGATTTGGATAAAAGGTAGGCAAGTGAATGATTTGGTTGAGGGCCACAATGGACACCACCTTAGGCATAAATGTAGGGTTTGCCCTCAGGGATACCCTGTCTGGATGAAAAATGATAAAAGGTTCCACAGCCATGAGTGCTTGTAACTCTGAGACTCGCCTTGCAGAGGTTATTGCTAGGAGCAGAGCTGTTTTCCAGGATAAGAATTTTATATCTGCTGTTGATGCTGGCTCGAAAGGAGGCAGGGTGAGTTTTTCCAAAACATAATTGAGGTCCCAGGCTGGAATTGGTGCTCTCCTTGGAGGCCTAATGTTTTTGGCCCCTCTGAGGTACTGCCTTATCAATGGATGAGAAAAGATAGGTGGTTCCGTATTGTAATGGGCTGAAATGGCAGAGGCATGAATCTTAATTGATGAGAAAGAAAGGCCTTTGTTCAGCATCTCAATTAGGTATTGTAAAATCTGAGGAATATTTGGTACACACGTGTCAATGCCTTGTTCCTGGTTCCAAGCACAGAATCTCTTCCATTTTTCTGCATAAAATTTTCTGGTACTGGGCCTCCTGGCCTCCAAGATAACATCCATAACAGCTTTTGAAAGAGGAGTGGTCCGAATGGCTACATTATCCGCCATGCTGCCACATTTAAGTTCCTGGGTTGGCTGTGCAGGATCTGATTGTTTTGTTGGGTCAGCAAGTGAGAAGTTTGAGGCAATATCCATGCTGGACCTTGAGACAAACTCTTTAGGATTGGGTACCAGTGCTGGCGTGACCAGTCTGGTGCAATCAGTATCATTTTTGGCTTCTCTTGTCTGACCTTTAGGAGTACCCTGGGAAGGAGAGGCAGTGGAGGAAAGGCATATACTGTTAGATTTTTCCAGCTGAAGGATAGGGTGCCCACTTTCCATGCTTGCTTGTGATAAGTCCTTGTGCAGAATCTCTGTAGTTAGCAGTTGTGAGGGGAGGCAAATAGATCTATGTCTGGGCATCCCCATTTCCTTATTATCATGCTGAAGAGTTTCGGATCCAGTTTCCATTCGTGGAGATCCATGAGATTTCTGCTTAGTTCGTCTGCCAGAGTATTTGTTTTTCCTGGTAGGAATTGTGCTTGCAGGTGAACTTGAAAAGCCAATGCTGTGTCCCATAAGGTCATTGCTTGTCTGCAGAGGGGGTAGGAATGTGTACCTCCCTGCTTGTTTATGTACCACATGACCGTAGTGTTGTCTGTCTTTATCAGTATCTGTCCTGGATGAAGCAGGTCCTTGAAAGCTGTCAGGGCATTTTGAACAGCTAGCATCTCTTTTTGATTGACGTGAAGATGCATCTGGTTTGCAGGCCATGTGCCCTGAATACATTTCCCTGCCATATGGGCCCCTCGGGCATAATCTGATGCATCCGTTGTCAGTGTCTGTCTGACTGTGGGTAAACTGAATGGCAGACCCTTGTTGTGGTGACAGACTTCTGCCCACCATCAAAACTCCTGTTGCAGGCAGGGAATGACTGCAATTACTGTGTGCAGGCTGTGGGAATGCTCAGTCCACACACTTTTTAGATACCATTGCAGTTTCCTCATATGCAGTCTGGCATATGGAATTAGTAGAATGCAGGATGCCATGAAACCCAAGGCCTGCAGGATTTTCCTTAGAGATAAGTGGGTTTTTGTTGCCAATTTCTTGAAGTAAGTAGTCAGTTGCTTTTGTTTGTCTGGCATGAGATAAGCCATCTGGGCAGTTGTATTTAAGCTTGCACCCAGAAATATTATCTCTTGAGAGGACACTAGTTTTGATTTATTTTTGTTTACTGTGTACCCTAGGCCAATTAGTAATCTTTTTACAAACACCAGATGCTTTAGAAGAATGTCTTTGTTCTCTGCTTGAATTAGGCAGTCATCCAAGTAGGGATATAGTTGAATTCCTCTGTCTGCAAAACGCAATTACTGGTGCCAGGCATTTTGTGAAGACCCTGGGCGCAGTAGACAAGCCAAAGGGCAGTGCAGAGAATTGGTAATGCATTGAGCCAGCTATGAATCTGAGGTATCTTCTGCAAGATTGTCTGTGTGGGACATGCAGGTAATGCCTCTTTCAGGTCCAAAGTTACAAGCCAAGCCTTCTTGCCCAGCATGGGCAGTAGCTGCTGTAGAGTCAACATCTTGAATTTTGGAACTTCCAGAAACGTATTTAGTGTAGACAGGTCCAGTATTGGTCTCCAGGTTTTGTCCTTTCTGGGTACTAGGAAAAGTCTGGAGTAAAATCCTTGCCCCTGCTCTTGTTGTGGTACTTGCTGAATGGCCCTCATGTCCATGAGGGCTGTAATTTGTTTTTGTGCCTCTGCCCATTGATTGTGTGGCAGGTCTGGCATACCGTTTGACCTTGGTAGAGTGTGAAAATGGAACTTGTAGCCTTGGGACACTATGTTCAGGACCCATTTGTCTTGGGTAACCATTTGCCAATTTGATGAAAAAAGTGCTAGTTTTCCCCCTAAGGGGGCTGCCAAAGGAAAAGTGCTTGGATCTGGCAGATAAAAGTCATTGGAACTGTTTCCTGTAAGGTTGTGATTTGTCTTCTCCGCTTTTGGAGGTAGCAGCACCCCATTGTTTAGGCCTGTAAGAGCCTTGGGGCTGAGATCTGCCTCTGGGACGCCTGTATCTGCCTCTTTGTGGTCTGTCTGAAACTGGAAAGGACCAATTTTTAGAAGGCCAGTTCCTGCTAAACCTGGGTGGCTGTACCTGTAAGAAATCCTTGACCGTCTGCATGGATTTTGCTTTATCCTCCATTTCTTTCAACACCTCTTCTGCTTTAGTACCAAATAAAGTATCATGCTGTAATGGTGCATCTAATAATTTTGCTTTAACATGATCAGGCAGATTCTGTTCCTTTAACCAAGCATGCCTTCTAATAACAGAACCTGTAACAGCGGCCCTGCAAGAGGCCTCCAGTGAGTCATAACCACATTGCAAAGTATGCTTTCCCACTTGTTCAGCTGCAGGCAATAAATCCTGCATTTTCTTGTTCTCTGAACATTCAGTATTTGTCAACAATTTCTATTTAAGCAGTGACATTAAATATTGCTGATATTTAAGCATATGAAATTGGCAATTTAAAGCCCTTACAGCCAAGGTAGCAGAAGTGTAGACTTTTCCCCCCATCTGTCTAGAGCCCTAGAATCCCTATCAGAGGGGACAGGGTTTTTTGCAGTGGAAGCTTTAACCCCTTTGGGACCCTGGGATATAGTTTCAGGGTCAGCAGCAGGGTTTTTATATAGGAATTTATGAGAATCCGGGACCCTGTAGTATCTGTCTGGCTTAGCAGGTGCAGGGGGTAAAGAGTCAGGGGACATGCCGGACTCTGAAAATACATCATCTACAATGTCTAGAACAGGTGGAATAGCAAGGGGTCTGTGCTGAGGAAGTAGCAGAAAGTCTCTGAGCCTTTTCTTAGTTTCAGAATAATCTTGGCTCTCCCAGTGGAAATGCTCCCTCATGGTATGCAGGGTTTCCCCAAAAGAATAATCTTCAGGAGGAGAGGCTGAAGGAATGGATTCTTCAGCATCAGAATCCTCATAGGGAAGCATGGAGTAATCCTGTTCAGAAGAGGAATCAGAGGAAATAGAAACTTGATCAGAAGAATCATACTCTGTCTCTTGCCTAGGCCTCTTATCAGGAGGGGGATGGGGGCCCCTGATCAAAGTAATTAGGTTTTCGGCCATTTTGAGCATCTGTTTTTTAGGCATTGAAGTCTGAGTAGGAGAATGCTGTACTTGTTTCTTTGTCTTTAGAGCTGCTTTAGTCTTTGTCTTTGAAGCTGAAGATGGCTTAATATATAGTTGTGTAGGTCTGAAGACACCCTCAGAAGCCAATGCCTGCTCAGCGGCTCCGGACGCATCTGAAGGAATGATTTCCGAGTGTCCAATACCTTGAGTATCCAGAGGCCCAGTCGGCTCCACGTGGGAGTCTGAAGCGGCCTGTAGCTCTGAGGTAGCGGGCACCAGGGGCTGCGAAAGCGCCTCACTGAGAACTGGCGACTGGCCTGTTAGAGGCCTCGTCGTCGGTTTTGGACCTCGGATGCCTATCCTTTTCCTTGTCCTTGCGTTTTTTGCAAACTCCAGTCGTCGGCTGTTCCGACGGCATTATATAATTAAATCTACGGCCAAAGTAATGAAATGCAAAATCGAACAGATGCTTAATAGTGCGTTGGTTAAATCTAGCACAAAACCGACAGCTACCAACGTTGTGATCAGGGCCTAGCCAAGGAATACAGTAAGAGTGAAAATCCTTATGAGGTATTTGCTTCCCAGAAGAAATACAATAGTTAGCTTTTACTGACATCGGTCTGGAGCAAGAAAAAAGTTTCCCCAACGGGGTACTTGGCTTTAATGAAGACTTCGGTTCTGAAATTCGGATTTGAAAATCTCAGGAGTCGGCAGACTGGCACTTGCGAACTGCTTTTGCTTCGGGCATCACGTGGCAAGAAAGACTGAAGAAAATGGCATCGGCTGCATCTTTTATACCCCTGGCGCACTGACGTCAGGGAAGAAGCGACAGCAACCGACGCCGGACCTAGACTTTGGAATCCTGGCCGACTGAGGGTAGCCTGCCAGCAGGATAACCCAAGAGTAATGACTGCAACAGTGAAACACGATGAACATCATACAGGCACTGAAGAGGGAAGAGGGAATAGGGCAGGTTAAAATTGATAAAGGAAGGTATGGATGGAGGGAAGGTAGAAAGCTGAGTGCACTGAAAACACTAATAGGCTGTCTCCTTCTGCCTTCAAGAAACTGTAATAGGTTTTAAACAATGGTGCATCTGTAGCTAGATGTCTGCCCATGTCAAAATTATTTTCCTGTTTAAAGCTTCATAAGTCGTATACTGTTCTGAAAGCTTTCTTAGCACCACTGCTATCTTTACAGTATTGGATACAAAACTTTGCAATATAATGCATCATTCCTATAAACATCTGCAATGTTTGCTTTCTAGACGTGTCACTTGTACAGTTCTCTGAAGTTGGGATATGAAGAAGTATTTCAGACTTAACCTTGCCTTTTCAAATACACCAACACTTCTTGGCCTTCATGGAAACAAAATTCCTCATCAGAAAATCATATTGCCTTTACTTCTCTGTGAAACCTAGCTAAGCAAGGTGCATGCAGGCAAAAAGTTAATTATTTCAAGCACAAAGAACTGAGTCTGCTAGGCAAACACAAACACTTCTGGCACAAATTAAATCTTAGAGGCAAGAAATCCACAGACCCTACCTTCTCCCCCTATCACCACCATGTTCTCTCAAAGCCAACTCTCAACCTCTGATTTTTTTAAGGGGATTCAGTCACCTGCCTAGCACCACATCATCTGCCTTTTCACCAACTCACCGCATACCCACACATTCCCCCCTCCCCCTCCGTTTTACAAAGATTACTCCCAATGACCTTGAGGCCCTGTTAGAAAATATACTCCTGGATATACTCCTGGTGCAGATGACCTGCTCCCCCAATTCATCTCACTCTGCAAAGACTTCCTTACCTCACCTCTTCTCCACATTTATAACTTCTGCTTAACTCAAAACAGAATGTCAGAGACATGGAAAACTGCTCTCATAGGTTCACAGATGTACATTAGGTTAACAATCACTGGGGCCTTAAGTCTAGCCATGCAACCCAAACGTATCCCATGAGTTATTGTGCCTTGGGGATTTTAAGGACAGTATGTAAGAGCATGATTTAACAACTACTGCGATACATCAGAGACATAGGTGTCATACCAGGGGTGAATTTCCAATTTCACATCCACTGGTCAAGGCTGCTGTCGAATACGGTTAGGTCACATGGATGGAAAGCCTATTCCACAGAATGGGGATCCCCTGAGATATGTACCTGTTCTTCAACATGTCCTATTTAAGTTGCAGGCAAAGTTTAAATCCTTAGTTCTGATGCTATTCATTTTACGATATACAAAAGGTCCATCAGAGCAAGATCCAAGGATGCCTTTTTATGCTAGGCATAAATCGCCTATCAGCAGTCTGTAGGAAAGACTGCACTGAAATAAGGCTTTGAGGCAATCCGCATAGAATACAGGATGTAAACACAACTTCCTTGCTGTGAAAAACCTCTTGTTGCATGTGGCTGGTTAAATACACACAGAAAAGGCCTTTATACTCAAAAATGGGTTTGATGATGGCTGAGTACAGTTACACATGGACTTCCCTGGACCTAGATGCTATGCCCTTACGTATACGTTGAGTGACACAGAATGATTTTCCTGCAACCTTAGACATATGTTGATTAAAAGCCGGGTTACTAACTACATAAATCCTTAAATCCCTGACTACTGTGTCTACTTTTAGGGGTGTTTTTAACAATGAGGTAGATTCCTTTGGTAGCCGACTTCCTAAAAGGAACCATTATGAATTCTTGGCATTGAGTTGTAAGCCATGGCTTTGGCACCAGTCATGCCATGCTGTAAGATGTTAGTATCTTGGGGGGGAGGGGTTCTACAATTTCTCCTACACTGCAAACTTTGTAAGCCGGAGGCTGCTGACGTTGGCCTTGTCTTTTGAAAAATAGATGCCAAAGAAGAACTCTTGTCAAAACCCTTCCCAAACAGCCGCAGCCAAAGAATGCCTCCAGCTTCTGTCCTATTTTCATCCTCACTACACTTGGGGAAATACTTGAAAAGCTAATATACAAACAAATGTGCAATTACTATTCAACAATATCATCTCACTATTAGCATGAATTCTGGGCTGGCTGGAGCAGAAAGACACCAAATATGGTCACTTACAAAGGAGATTCTACTCAACATGCTCAAAGGAAACCTTTCAAGAGCTCTCTTCACTCAGCTTATCAAAGCTCTTGATCTTATTTACCAGCTCTACATCCTTCACTCCCTCAAAGGAATCAAAGTTAGCAACAACACTGTCACTTGGTCCCAAGATTTCTTAAACAGGTATTTTACAGTTGAAACTGGCTCATCCGTATCACCTCCAGAACCCCTTACCCAAAGGGATACACCAGGGCTCCATATTCACCCACTGCTGTTTTCAATCTTTATTAAAACTACTCTCTGATCTCCTTAACCTTCCTACACTCTCTGTGATGATAAACATGGTTATCCTTTTGAGCCAGTTCCTCACACTCAGATGTTCAATCCCAGGTTCGGTCTGACCTTCACTCTCTTAATTCTTAGCTAAACAATCATAAGTTACTCCTTAACCCCCTCAAAACAAGATGTGTGATATTTGGTACCTCACAAAAGCTGAAAAAACCTCCTAAAACTCTCAACACTGCAGTTCTCAAGTGTACCCACCAAAAACAACCACATTTTGTAAATACATAGGTTTGTGGCTAGACCACTGACAATTTCCATAACCACAATGGCAGCACCAGGAAAAAGATCAAATCTCTTTTATTCCAGTTCTGGACAATATCTCCTGTTCTCCCTTTCTCTCCAGACCAGCAAAAGCTGTACTAAGCAAAGTCGTCCTCGGAGCTCAACTCAAATATGGGGACCCTATCATAGCTACAGCCTCTTAAAAAATTATCCACTCTACAATCCAGTGAAAACAAAATCTGCTAACGTGACACCCCCCCCCCCCGAACACCTCTCGCCCTCCCTGGCCTCCACTGCCCCTCAACAAATGAGGTGAACAACTCCTAGAGCCAGATGCCTTCCTTCCTCTTTCAGGCAAACTTTATAATAAAATCACCCCACAACTTTTCCAAATTAACTCCATCACTCCACACCCCCCACACCAAACTACAATGTACCCTTCTCCATTCTTATATAGGAACACTGGCAATTCTTTCTCCCTCACCTGAGATAAATCCTCACCTTCAGAGCACAACTCAAAATGCACCATCAAAAATCTTTCTGTAAGCTTTTCCACTGGACACATCACCTTATTCCTCCTACGTATAAGGCACTTCTACTCACATCCTCTATTCTCACCTCCTATATTTACTACAAAAATGAATCCACACCTCTGCTAGTAACATTTGCTCACTGTTTCAGTTGTTTCCAGGACTTTGTATCTTCTGTTATTACTCCAGATTTATAAATCTGTTTTATTTCACTGTGTGTGTGCACGTGCGCTTGTGAGTGCATGTTATGTGTGAGAATTTTTTCATCCGGGCTGTGCTTGCAAATGATCTGTTGTAACTGGTTGACTACCCTAGAAAACAAGCTTACTTAGCTAGATAAATAAACATACATTCTGCACTTGTTCTTATTTGACTTAAAATTACATTGTCTTAGCTTTGCACCAGTATTAAGGTTTCTGTCAAGATTTGTGATCCTATAGTAAAAGATAATTAGTTAAGTTGGGCAACTCCTTTCTGGAATATCTGTGGTGCAGACAAATCCCACATGAAGTCTAAGCAATCGGTGCCTTTCTAATGGGGTATTCAATGAAGACAATCCGAAGCTGCCTTCATCTAACTTTATCTTACAGTAACCCTACTTTGCACCTAATACTGAAACCAATTTCAAATTTAGCATAGTGAAAACCACGTCCTCGGCTGTAATCAATGTGCAATTCTACTTTTAAAATCACTTTTCTCCCAAACCTTGTGGAGCACTACAAACAAAATTGTGTTTTGCATTGCAACAACAATACTACCTGCTCCTTCTGTTGCGTCTGCCTGCCTCTTAACGACACACAACCCTTCCACCCACTTTAATCCGTGCGCTACTGCATTTTTTAGAGACACTGGTATGTTTGCTGGTTTTTGTGTGGTGTTTCACAGAGACTCATCAACCTAGAATATATACATAATTGCACATAACTAGTCACCACTGCTATGGTTTTGCATAACACCCAAGATATCTCTGGAACTGTTTGTCTCTTGACACACCAGCCCACTCTCTGTCCACACTATAAATTTGTTTTATCATATCTAGCTTCTCACAAGCCAAACAACCTGGAACATGTGGGAGAAACAGATATATGGAGGTTTTGTGGAACCGAACTGGAAACAGTCACACACCTTATTGCTGACTGCGACTCTCTTATGGCAGAGGGACTGTATACTGAAAGGCATAATAATGTGGCGAGATTGTGCAAACATTATGGTACTGAAGTGGCTGAAAAGCACTGGAAACATGAGCGATAGAGAATCATAGAAAATGATGAAGTTTACATGAAATGGGATCACCCAATACCGACAGTCCAAAAGATAGATGCTAGAAAACCAGATATAGTGGTCCAAGAAAAGAAGACAAAAGTAGAATTGATCATTGAAATTGCCACACCTAGTGACAACAGTGTCTTGCGTAGAGAGAGAGACAAAGTCATAAAATACCTCAATCTGCAGGCAGAAACGAGAGCCATGTGGAAGAAAGATACCCAGTAGGAGCAACTTTCTACCAAAAAAACAAAAAAGTAATCCTTGTTTTCCCGCCTCTCCTCGACTAGTTTAGACCAGTTTACAGGCATTGCTGTATTCTGGGCTGTGGTGTAGTTCCTGTGTTGTCCATTACCTTACTTGGATAGAAGGAAGTTTCTTTGCTCACCAGTGGGAGTGGGGAGCCTTGAGCAGCCTACCTGTCCCTGTAGGAAGTGACCTCAGCACAAGAATCTGTAGTAATTGGTTGTTTTGGATCATTTCTAGCTCTTTTGTAGTTCACGGTTTAAAATCCGCCTCTGGGCGTTTTTTCTGGCTATACTGCTCAGACAAGCTCCTCGTGGTTCTGCAGAGTGGTCCTAGCAGCAGGGAACTCAGAAAAGCGACTGCTTTCTGGATTTAAGTATCTTTGCTTTTTTTTCACTTGGAATAGCTTCTGTAGCTTACCCTGAACTAGCTTGAACTGTTTTTTTAACTGTTTGCTGCATTATTTTAAAATCTACACTTAAAGTTACATTTTAGTCGAATTTGATCAAAAGTTTGTTTGTTTGTTTGTTTAATTTAACTGTGGAGGCTGCCCACTAAAGTGTGCTAGCCTGTGTAACTAATTTATCACTGTTTCTGCATTTTGTGTGTGTTTCTACCAAAAACAAAAAAAAAATAATCCTTGTTTTCCCGCCTCTCCTCGACTAGTTTAGACCAGTTTACAGGCATTGCTGTATTCTGGGCTGTGGTGTAGTTCCTGTGTTGTCCATTACCTTACTTGGATAGAAGGAAGTTTCTTTGCTCACCAGTGGGAGTGGGGAGCCTTGAGCAGCCTACCTGTCCCTGTAGGAAGTGACCTCAGCACAAGAAGCTGTAGTAATTGGTTGTTTTGGACCATTTCTAGCTCTTTTGTAGTTCACTGTTTAAAATCTGCCTCTGGACGTTTTTTTCTGGCTATACTGCTCAGACAAGCTCCTCGTGGTTCTGCAGAGTGGTCCTAGCAGCAGGGAACTCAGAAAAGTGACTACTTTCTGGATTTAAGTATCTTTGCTTTTTTTTCACTTGGAATAGCTTCTGTAGCTTACCCTGAACTAGCTTGAACCGTTTAACTGTTTGCTGCATTATTTTAAAATCTGCACTTAAAGTTACATTTTAGTCGAATTTGATCTAAAGTTTTTGTTTGTTTGTTTGTTTAATTTAACTGTGGAGGCTGCCCACTAAAGTGTGCTAGCCTGTGTAACTAATTTATCACTGTTTCTGCATTTTCTGTGTGTTTCTACCAAAAAACCAAAAAAATAATCCTTGTTTTCCCGCCTCTCCTCGACTAGTTTAGACCAGTTTACAGGCATTGCTGTATTCTGGGCTGTGGTGTAGTTCCTGTGTTGTCCATTACCTTACTTGGATAGAAGGAAGTTTCTTTGCTCACCAGTGGGAGTGGGGAGCCTTGAGCAGCCTACCTGTCCCTGTAGGAAGTGACCTCAGCACAAGAAGCTGTAGTAATTGGTTGTTTTGGACCATTTCTAGCTCTTTTGTAGGTCACTGTTTAAAATCCGCGTTTGCGGCTTTTGCTGCGGTTAAACTTTTCTGGCTCCGCCAAGTCTGCTCTTCAAATTTTCCCTTAAGGAAGCTCTACTCTTAGTATAACCAGACTACTCACTATATTATAAGCCTAGCACTTGTTCTCAATACTTCTCTACTAAGTAAACACTCTCGTACTAAGTAAAGCACTACATCTACTTACCACCCCTGTGAATATCCACTTCCTTAAAGGTACAGCACTCCCTTATACTGTTCTAGCATGTCGAGTGGTAGATTACTGGCGTCTCCAATTCAGCTGGTCAATCTGGGTATCTTGAGACAATGCTACAATTGTCTCATGTACACAGACAACCCTCTCCTCCTCCCAACAAACACAAATACATGTGAGAGATGCAACTATATAGCCAAACTGGAGGCTGAACTCTCTCAACTCAGGGCTGGCATGACCAGACAGGAGGAGATGGCAGCCACACACACAACAATCCCAGTCCCACATAGACCTACCACAACTGCAAACCAAACACATAAAAACACAAAGACATACGTGGAGGCTCTAATAAAAAACTTACCAAAACAACAGAGGCTCCCAAAGCAGACATCCAAAAATCCACCACCTCAAAACAAAACACATGCAACACATACTTCAATAAATCAGTGTGTCAACCAATCACAGCCCTTAAGGCCAAACACCTTGCCTGATACACTAGTAATAGGTGACTCTATAGTCAGACACACTGATGTCCTGCTGACCAGGCTGAACAAGGAGAAGGTGACTGTGAGCTGTCTATCGGGAGCTAGGATCCACCACATAACACACGCACTCAAGTCACTCCAAAGCAAGTACAAATATGACTCTGTCATTGTCCATGCTGGTGTGAATGACCTGAGACGTACCTCCCTGGACTATATGAAAAGAGACATAGAGGAGCTCTCCGATTATGTAGCCCAGGCTGGTATAACCCTGACCCTGAGCAGCATCTTGCCCTCACCAAGAATGATACCACATTACAAAGACAAGATGATCAGCTTTAACAATTGGCTCAAGTACTGGTGTCATTCTAAGGGGATCCAATGTCTGTCTGCCTGGGATGACATGTTGGACAAGCCACTCTGCTTCGCAAGGGATGGCTTACACCTGTCACCACTGGGCTTCCGGATATTGGCTAAGGCTCTTGCCATCCCCATAGTGCCTTTTTTAGGCAAGGCTCAAAAGACAAACCCACCTCCTTAGAAAACAAAAATGGAAACAAACTAAGGGTAATGCTGCTCAACGCCAGAAGTCTAAATCTCAAGATGCAGGCACTTGATGCACTCCTCAGCATGTAGAACATCGACGTCTGTGCAGTAACTGAAACCTGGTTCAAGGCTCCTGAGAGCACCCCAGCTACCAGGCTATACCTCGTATCATGCTTTTCGCCCCAAAACCCGGGCGAACCACAAAGGGAGGGGGAGTGTCCATATTCATCAAGGACACCCACACCTCCAGGTTAGTAGCAACACATGAAGCATCAGAGACCATACAGGTGCAACTAACCATAGGCAAAACTGGTAGCATGTTACAGACCACCCTCCCAATCTCAAGAACCCCACTCAGCCTTCCTGAAGACATTGGAGGATATGAATGCATCACAAAATACCATCATACTGGGAGACTTCAACTACCCAAACATAGATTGGGTACATTATTCTAGCCCTAATAACCTAGCCCAAAGGTTCCTGGAATTCATAAATTCAAATGCACTGGAACAACTAGTCACCGCTCCCACTAGGGCAGATAATATACTAGACCTGATCATCACAAACATGGGGACAAAATGCTCCACACCGGAAGTATACCCCTCACTAGTGAGATCTGACCACAAACTAATCACCCTGGATATACATATCCCACCTCCACCCCTAGCACAAAACACCACAGTGAAAAACTTCTCAAAAGCAGACTTCACTCTTCTTAAGACTGAGATGGTATCCTTTAAGCCCACTGTGCCAGTGGATACCACATCGCCGAATCCTTCACAAATGCTTTCTATGGACATCTCCAAGAATGCATGGATCATGCAATCCCAAACAAATCCAAGTCCCTCTCCACCAAAGGTAAGCGTCCTGTTTGGTGGACCTCAGCCATAAACAAATTGTATAACAAAAGATGGAAGCTACTGCACGTCAGAGCAAAATCCCATGAAGGGAAGACATCTCTGATCAACATTAGCAGAAAACTACGTTCACTCATAAAAACATCCAAGGCCAACTTTGAGAGAAAAATCGCTAAGGACACTAAAGATGACCACAAAGCCTTCTTCAACTATGTTAGAAACCCATGGAAACCCTCAGATATGCTCAGAGTTGGTTCACAACAACAAAAATACACTGAACCCACAGATATTGCCAGCATTCTGGCTGACAGGTTCAGTGCAAATTTCTCCTCTCCTTCACCCCCAAAAGAAGAAATACTTATCCCAGCTGAATGTAATCTCCCTGTCATCTCAGAAGTCCAAGAGAGAACCGCCCTAAACAAAGCAAAAAACACAGCATCAATGGGACATGACGGTATCCCGGGTTGCGTGTTACGTGAACTCCAAGAGGAGCTAAACCCACACATAAAAATGCTATTTAACCTTAGCCTTACTTCGGGATATGTACCTGAACACTGGCGTACAGCAACAGTGGTCCTACTCCACAAGGGGGGTGCCTCTACAGACCCTGGAAACTACCGCCCCATAAGCTTAACCAGCCTGGTCTGCAAAGCTATGGAAAGAATCATTATGGAACTCAAACAGAGACATAGCGGACCTACAGACACTTGACCCCACCCAGTTCGGCTTTGTAAAGGGCAGATCCTGCCTTTTAAACCTGGTTGACTTTTTCGAAACAGTCACTAGAGCCATTGATGAGGGCAAAGCAGTCCATACAGCATACCTGGACTTGGCTAAGGCCTTCGACACAATACCCCACTCAGGCATCATAGATAAGCTCAACAGCTTAAAAGTAAACCTTTATGTCACTAGATGGGTTGCAAACTGGCTAAAGGACAGAACCCATAAAGTTAAAATCGCTGGAGCAATGTCAGACTCAAAGCCAGTCACAAGTGGTGTCCCACAGGGATCTATCCTGGGACCCCTCTTGTTCGGTATTTATTTCTCAGATGTTAAAGCAAACATGGGAGGGCTGTGGCTGACAAAGTTCGCAGATGACTGCAAACTAGGCGCCATAGTCGATACACCAGCAGACACACACATCCTACAAAAAGGCCTCACAGAAACGGACAACTGGTGCCGGAGTCATGGCCTTAAACTAAATGCCAAAAAATGTACAGTCATCCCCTTTGGGAAAAACAAAGTACCCACAAATTATCACATAGACAGCAACCCACTGAGTACGGAAAAAGTAATGAGACACCTAGGGACCCAAGTCGACAGCGACCTCTCATTTGACACCCACGTTGCCAAAGTGGTTAGAAAAACATTCTAATTGCACACCTCATCATGAAGGGATTCACATCCAGATCCAAGGATGTCATTGTACCCCTATATTCCTCCCTCATCAGACCCATGATTGAGTACAATGCCCCATTTGGTATGTACCTCACCCGGCATTTGCAACAACTGGAGAGACCACAAAAGTACCTCACCAAGAGGATCAAGGGTCTCCAACATATGTCTTATTCTGCCAGACTAAAGAAACTTCAGCTCTATTCAGTAGCATACCGCCTGCTCAGAGGTGATCTCTGCCTGACGTACAAGGCCATGTCCAATCAGGATCTGATGGACATGCTCCACCTCAAAAATCCAAATCCATCAGGACCACGAGAGCTAAAGACTTAAACCTCGGCACAAGTATGAATAGGACATGCTGGAGGATAGATTCATAACCCAGAGGCTTCCCATGCTTTGGAACAAGATCCCAGTTCGTATTAGGCAGAGCCCCTCACTGACTCTCTTCAAGAGAAATCTTGATGAGTGGATGGGAGATCGTAAGTTTACCCAGGGGTCACATCTGTGTCACTGCTAGACAGGGGCACAGTAAACTAATTCTATTATATAAGGGGACCTTCATTGTGTCACTACTAGACAGAGGCACAGTATTCTAAATTTATTCTGTACATTTTTTGTACCATTTCATGGGGTGGCAAAAGCCACATCACTATGGCTAGGCTTACAAATGCCCCAGGGCAGATAGCCTAGTACTATACTATGAAACTATTACAACTGAACCACGGCGTTGATTCCTGCTGCTAAACGCCAGATGCATAAACAATGATACTCCAAACTGCAAATATGATCCACTATACGAAAAGACTGACTTAGTTTGAAACCATTTATTAAACACAAATGATTTAGCGCTTTCACCTACGACCACAGTAGGCTTCTTCAGAATAAAAAACATTTACTACACAATCCTTAAATAATTAAAATTGTTAAAATTGGCGCCAAAAAAACTGTGTTCCTTAAAGCTATATACACATGTGATATACTGGTATTTGCTCTCATACTAAATACAGTCAAACTAAATTCTACATATAAAATCTTACAATATATGCTGAAACTTGGTAATGAATTAAATATATAGGTGAATAAATCTTAGATTCCTGTTAAATCATTAACAGAATTCTATAATACTTTTAGTAGATATGCTGTCATTCAAACCTGGTGGAGTCGTGGCATCTGTTAAAATCTGCCAATAAGTTTCTCTAAATGATAATGTGTTTTTTAAGTTGCACCCTTTTGGATCCAGTGTCACTGACTCCACTATAGCAAATTTAAATGAATGCTCTATTCCCTTGTTTATAATGTGCCTAGCCAGAGCATTTTTGTCATCACTTTTTCTTATACTATAGTTGTGTGCATATATTCTTTTTTTAAATTTCTGCTCCGTTTTACCAATATAGTAAGACGGGCACTTTATGCACTTTGCTAAATAAACTATGAAACTGCTGTTGCAGTTCCCTTTTTTAAAAAAGATTTTACTCCTGTTGTAGTTTGCTAACCTAATGAATGGCTCTTCCAAGATCATTGAACACTGTCTACAACATCCACATCTACTAGTATGTTGTGTATCCCCTCTGTACCTGTTCCTGTCAGTGTTGTGTCTTTCCAATATGTACTTTAAATTAGGGGCCATTTTATACACAAAAATTGGTTTTGTTCCTAGAATGACTTCCATCTCCTGGTCTGTCAACATAGTGTACCAATGTTTGTACAGAATGTTTTTTACTTTGTTGTGATATGTGTTGTACTCTATTATACAAGCTCTCCCATAGTTAGTGTTGTTGGTTGCTTTTTTTACCTTTCCAGGGTCTATATCCTTGTGTTGATAACCCAATAATGGGAACAAGTTAGTACCCCATCTATCCAACAAATCTGCACAAATTTTCTTCATCATATTAATATTGTATCCTCTGTCCACAAATAGGGATATAATATATTCAATTTCTTTCTTTACAGCCTCTACAGTAGTAGTCATTCTTAATGCCCTAATACACTGGCCCTTAAAGATGTTAATTTTAGTTCTATCTGGGTGATAACTATCAAAGTCCAGATAAGAATTTGTGAAAGTCTCTTTTCTGTATATGCTGGAGTGGAATGACTCTCCTGTTTTAGTGACAAGGGTGTCCAAATAAGGTACACCATAGTCATTAAAGTTGGCCGTAAATTTCAAATAATTACTACTCTTGTTGATAAAGGCAAGAAATTTCTTAAACTCATCCTGGGTACCTTGCCATAAAATATATATATCATCCAGGAATCGCGAGTAGTATTTGATGTGAGTCATGTATTTACTTTTGAACACCACCTCTTCCTCCCAGTCCAGCATAACCATATTAGCATAGATGGGGGCACATGCCGCCCCCATCGCTACACCCCTAATTTGTTTAAATATTTCACCTTCATAGTATATAAAGTTATTGTCCAACACTATAGACATCAAATCAAATACCAAATGAATTTTCTCTCTAGTAAGATTGCTGTGCTTGTAAATACTCCTGTAGAATGCCTCCAACCCCTCTACTTTAGGAATACACATGAATAAGTCTACCACATCAATAGATGCAAATATCAACTGATTAGAAATTAGAGTCACTGGGTACTTTTTTAAAAACTCCCATGAATCCTTAACCATATGGTCTACATTATTATATACATGTTTTAACAAGGTATCAATCAGGACCCCACTAGGAAATGTTTTTGTCCTACTGCCTGAGATAATAGGTCTGAAGGGGGGATCTAGTAAATTCTTGTGAACTTTAGGTATTCCTACCATTACTGCAAGAGTGGGGTGTGTTACTTTTAAGAATTCATAAGTGTCTTGGGTAAGTCTGTTGTCTATTAAAAATTCTTCAATATGACAGTCTATCTTCCTATAAGCTTGATTCAGCTCATTCGTTGAAATTGTTTCATAATTAGACACATCATATAACATATTTTGTATCTTACTGTTATATTCCTGTTGGTCATAGATGACTATCCCCCCACCTTTGTCCGGCTTCATAATACGAACATTGCTGTTCGTTTTCAGGTCTATAAGAACTCTACTCTCCCCTTCAGACAAATTTGAAGTACCCTGTCTGTCTTTTTTCTTTATTTTATATAAATCATGAATAACTAATTTTTCATATCGCAGGACTTCCTGATTCACATTAGGCATAAAACTACTTTTTTTCTTAATAGTAGTATTATGATTGTCATTGCTGTGATTGTCTTTGAACATAATGGCTAAATTCAATTTTCTAACATATTTTTTAACTTCACAAATTGTGTCAACCAGTCTAAATGGTGGAGTCTAAATTTGCTATAGTGGAGTCAGTGACACTGGATCCAAAAGGGTGCAACTTAAAAAACACATTATCATTTAGAGAAACTTATTGGCAGATTTTAACAGATGCCACGACTCCACCAGGTTTGAATGATAGCATATCTACTAAAAGTATTATAGAATTCTGTTAATGATTTAACAGGAATCTAAGATTTATTCACCTATATATTTAATTCATTACCAAGTTTCAGCATATATTGTAAGATTTTATATGTAGAATTTAGTTTGACTGTATTTAGTATGAGAGCAAATACCAGTATATCACATGTGTATATAGCTTTAAGGAACACAGTTTTTTTGGCGCCAATTTTAACAATTTTAATTATTTAAGGATTGTGTAGTAAATGTTTTTTATTCTGAAGAAGCCTACTGTGGTCGTAGGTGAAAGCGCTAAATCATTTGTGTTTAATAAATGGTTTCAAACTAAGTCAGTCTTTTCGTATAGTGGATCATATTTGCAGTTTGGAGTATCATTGTTTATGCATCTGGCGTTTAGCAGCAGGAATCAACGCCGTGGTTCAGTTGTAACAGTCTCTCTTTTTTTGCTGCTACAGTGGTTGATACTATGAAACTATGAAACTGGTCTTATAAAAAAATAATTTATAATCATATTTAGCTATGTTACCAATTCATGCAACACCGTACGAATTGCAGGAGGAGTCATTACTGGGCACATTGCGGGTGCTGCGAACACCACTTTTGGCTAACATCAAAGAGTGAAACAATACCAATTTCATGAACTTTAATCGCACTTTGACTTAGGAAAGGGGTCCATTCCCGTCGTGGTATTAGAAACCCAAAAGATTTGGAGAAATTAAAACGCGAAACAACCTGGAATATTAGAATTCTTTTCCGAGTGTTATGATCTGAAAAATTATCTTGTACTACCTATATTATTCTATTTTTTTTTTTTTAAGGTTTTTGCCCACACTACCTGACAACCATCAGATTCCTCTTTTGGTTAATCAGCCCATTTGTTCCTTGCAGGGCAACAGACAGCTAACAGAGGTCTCCAGTCCCCACACAGGCAGCCATCAGGGATAGTTCATGCTCTGTTTTTCTCCACAGCCTTACTATATGCACTAGTTGAGACACCAGGGTGGGGATGTGTAATGGGATGACCAAGAATGCCCTTCAGTGTACTTCCTCCAAGAAGCATTGCTTCTCCCACCACAGCATGAGCACTGGTCTCCCCAGTCACCACCAGGGAGATTACACCTCCGAGTGCATGCACCCTTCCCCCAGGAGAGGTGAGCTGGTATCTCTCTCACTCCTCCTCTCTTCCTGTATGGTTCCCTCCTAGTGCAAGACCATAGTCAAACCACACCCTGGCTGCCTGGGTCATAGTCAGGGCTTAGTCTCTCTGCACTACTGAGCTAGGCTTTTACCCTTTTTTTTTTTTAAACATTTTACACATTTTTGAAGTGTCCATCCCTACCATGGATATATGGACTAGATTAAAAGCAAGAGAATGGTTCCTCTCATTTTTATATAGCTACACCTATCACACACAACTGCACAAATATTTGATTTGCATTCCTGTAAAACTGAAGCACTGTAGCTCTCCTTTTCACATCCATCACACCTATAAAACTTTATTTTACCCCTTGTTTTTACCTTGCTTGACTTCCATTTTATTTGAAATACATCGTATCCACAGCTAATGCTTTGAGCTGTGTATTAAACCTTTTGACTTGCCCTGTGTGCATCCACAGATTTGGATAAGGCTAGGTCTATTTCTCTTTAAATACATCGTATCCACAGCTAATGCTTTGAGCTGTGTATTAAACCTTTTAACTTGCCCTGCGTGCATCCACAGATTTGGATAAGGCTAGGTCTATTTCTCTTTAAATACATCGTATCCACAGCTAATGCTTTGAGCTGTGTATTAAACCTTTTACCTTGCCCTGCGTGCATCCACAGATTTGGATAAGGCTAGGTCTATTTCTCTTTAAATACATCGTATCTACAGCTAATGCTTTGAGCTGTGTATTAAACCTGTTACCTTGCCCTGCGTGCATCCACAGATTTAGATAAGGCTAGGTCTATTTCTCTTTAAATACATCGTATCCACAGCTAATGCTTTGAGCTGTGTATTAAACCTTTTACCTTGCCCTGCGTGCATCCACAGATTTGGATAAGGCTAGGTCTATTTCTCTTTAAATACATCGTATCCACAGCTAATGCTTTGAGCTGTGTATTAAACCTTTTACCTTGCCCTGCGTGCATCCACAGATTTGGATAAGGTTGGGTCTATTTCTCTTTAAATACATCTTATCCACAGCTAATGCTTTGAGCTGTGTATTAAACCTTTTACCTTGCCCTGCGTGCATCCACAGATTTGGATAAGGCTAGGTCTATTTCTCTTTAAATACATTGTATCCACAGCTAATGCTTTGAGCTGTGTATTAAACCTTTTAACTTCCCTGCCTGCATCCACAGATTTGGATAAGGCTGGGTCTATTTCTCTTTAAATACATCGTATCCACAGCTAATGCTTTGAGCTTTGTATTAAACCTTTTACCTTGCCCTGCGTGCATCCACAGATTTGGATAAGGCTAGGTCTATTTCTCTTTAAATACATCGTATCCACAGCTAATGCTTTGAGCTGTGTATTAAACCTTTTAACTTTCCCTGCCTGCATCCACAGATTTGGATAAGGCTAGGTCTATTTCTCTTTAAATACATCTTATCCACAGCTAATGCTTTGAGCTGTGTATTAAACCTTTTACCTTGCCCTGCGTGCATCCACAGGTTTGGATAACGCCAGGTCTATTTCTCTTTAAATACATCGTATCCACAGCTAATGCTTTGAGCTGTGTATTAAACCTTTTACCTTGCCCTGCGTGCATCCACAGGTTTGGATAAGGCTAGGTCTATTTCTCTTTAAATACATCGTATCCACAGCTAATGCTTTGAGCTGTGTATTAAACCTTTTGACTTGCCCTGTGTGCATCCACAGATTTGGATAAGGCTAGGTCTATTTCTCTTTAAATACATCGCATCCACAGCTAATGCTTTGAGCTGTGTATTAAACCTGTTACCTTGCCCTGTGTGCATCCACAGATTTGGATAAGGCTAGGTCTATTTCTCTTTAAATACATCGTATCCACAGCTAATGCTTTGAGCTGTGTATTAAACCTTTTACCTTGCCCTGCGTGCATTCACAGATTTGGATAAGGCTAGGTCTATTTCTCTTAACAGTTTGCCTCATTTCCTCATTTTTTAATATCGCACGCCATTCTGCTTATTAATGAATCACAAAGCTCACAAAAATCAGTCTTTTGCTATATTCTTCAGCTCATTAGCTATTTTACCTTTCTCTTCAACAAAAGTAAGACTGAAATAGTTTTAAGGGACATTCCTCACTAACACACAGGAATGTAGCATTCAAAACTCTCAGCTCATCCACTAATAATGAGGCACAAATTAAAATTTTAGATTCAAACCTCCCAGTCTTCTGTTAAACTCCCTTGAAGAGAAAGGACTCCTGATGGTCACAGCTGTAGCATATATTTACTTGAAAATTGTACTTCTGTACTTCAAAACAGAAAAGCTATTGCAGGCCAATATACTTTTTTCTGTGTGTTGGCAAATTTTCCCAGTTTTTCAAATACATTTTTTATTTCTGACACTATATGTTGTCTTGATGACAAGCAAATAAAGAAACACTGAAGATGTCAACTTCCATAAGGTCTTTACTCAGACTTTGCTATCTAGTCAGCAATGTGCACTACAAGACATACAACTTCCTGCAGCGAGTTTATTTAAAGACCTAAACCCACATTCCACATCCTATGTCCCTACAAGAGTGCTGTTCATCCACTGTTGGGCTTCAGTGCCTTCTTTTCTCCCTACTGCCTGAGACAGTCTCAGCTGTCCAGAGAGAATCACTCAGACTAAGGTGAAAAAAATCACTCATTCCCAAGGTCGAGTAAGCTGTTTGGCTGCTCTGCTGTATCCCTTCTTGCCCAGCTCCTCCAGTGTGTGGGCCTGCTACTTGAACCAGGACTGCAGTCAGGGAACCATTCCTCAGTACAGTTGACTATCTCACTTGAAGTTTCACACTTATCTGAGCTGTCAGATCTAATTCCAGCTACTTTCTGTTAATTTAACCCATATGGTTTCCATAATTACTGGCATCTGTGAACTCATCTTTCACCCACATAATGCAATAACCTTTGTTCATAAGAGAAAATAAGATTCTGCGAGCAATACAATTCTTACTGTTAACTGATATACACTCAGACAACTTCATGGTTTCCTGCAGTCTGACTACCCTACATTCCAAGTTACTTATTCATACTTCAAAAACTGGTATTCCTACACAGTATTTTCTTTGTTGGTGTTAATGTCATTCAGTTCAGCTTAGGTAGTAGCTTTAAAGTGGTACTACAGCCAGAAAAACCTGCCACCACCAGCACTAGGAATCCAAGGTAGAGCCTACGAATATCAAATGGCATCTAAAAATGACCGATAAGGGAATGGTGGATGATGGATGTGACAGCATCTTGTAATACCACGTGCCTTTCGTAGACCGACTAAACTTGTTTCACGGAGGCTTTGCTACAAACCTAAGCAACAAACTGTAACACTTCTTCTCACAGTAATAAATACAAGCAGACTGCATCAAGTGTCATGGAGAAAGAAATTAATTCCCACAAGGCCACAACAAATGTGCAATGAGCTACAGCAATCATTTTTCACTCACCCTCTTGCTTTGTGGTGCTCAACTGCTGGCGACGAAGGGAAGTAAAGGTCTCTTCTTCATGTTTAATAATACGATGCAGGATAATCCATGGAAGCACAGAGGACACGTATGGTTCCTTGGGCTCATCAGGGACAGCCATGCTGCAGTCAATCAACTACAAGGAGGGAAACACAGATCATATCACTTCTCTTCCTGCAAGGTAGAATCATGGTAGCCAAAAACATCTTGACCACCCCAACACACACCTGCACAAGGGGAGAGGGGAAACGCATCATACAGGAATATAGGTTTCCATGCAAAGCCAATCACACTGATGGGTCTGAGGGTTCAGGAAAAGAAACACCAATACTTTTAGTCAAAAGTTTCAGGAGGGACCCAATTTAAAATGTTCATTAACAAGGTGTCATGTCAGGAATGGCTCTAGCTTTGTAACGGGTCTCAACCACCTTAATACCACCTACTACTTTAAAAAACAATGTGCAATGAAAACTAACTAAAAAAAATGGTAAAAAGGCAAAGCACTTGCATTACACCAGGAAGACACATTTCGCCCGAGTTCAACTAGAAGGGCATAATGGTAGAGAACAGAAGATTTTTCATGTATGTGAAGATATTTTTGAAATTTATTTATTTACATTTATTTACTGCGATAGTCCACTCAGCTAGAGCGTCTTCTGCGTGGAGACATGCGCGAATGGGCGTACCTTCATTGAAAGCTGTGCATCAGGCCTGGCAAGCCGGTACATAAAAATCAACTGCCAATCATTAGCGGACCGGAGTTCCGCTGTGGCGACCCCTAACCGGGAAAAGCCGAAAGACACAAACAAACAAGTCCACTGGGCCAAGGTGAACCCATTTTCAGTGGAGGCCCAGGGAAAAAAGCTCCATAAATACAGTATAAGCATTACACAGTGCATATATAGTATAATATGTGAGAAACAATAAACATGAACATAAAAATTGGGCAGCACAGTGGTGCAGCGGTTAACGTTGTCGCCTCACAGCAAGAGGTTCTCCGGTTCGATTCTCGGCTGGGGTGCCTTCTGTGTGGAGTTTGCATGTTCTCCCTGTGTTCGCGTGGGTTTCCTCCGGGTACTCCGGTTTCCTCCCACATTCCAAAGACATGCATCTGGAGCATTTCTCCCCGGGCCTCCGCTGAAAACAGGCTCTGTGGAACCTAGTCGGACATTCCCGGTCAACAAATGTTAAATAAATAAAAAAAAAAAATGCGAAGCATAGTACAAATTCAACACAGCACCATAGCGTGGAGACCTAAAAGACAGTACAATCTGATCAGTACACAGTCATACCTTGTCAGACCATGCACATGTACAGCACAGTATAAATTCAACACAGTACCATATGGTGAACTAAAAGACAGTACAATCTGATCAGTACACAGTCATACATTGTCAGACCATGCACATGTACAGCACAGTATAAATTCAACACAGTACCATATGGTGAACTAAAAGACAGTACAATCTGATCAGTACACAGTCATACCTTGTCAGACCATGCACATGTACAGCACAGTATAAATTCAACACAGTACCATATGGTGGAGAACTAAAAGACAGTACAATCTGATCAGTACACAGTCATACATTGTCAGACCATGCACATGTACAGCACAGTATAAATTCAACACAGTACCATATGGTGAACTAAAAGACAGTACAATCTGATCAGTACACAGTCATACATTGTCAGACCATGCACATGTACAGCACAGTATAAATTCAACACAGTACCATATGGTGGAGAACTAAAAGACGGTACAATCTGATCAGTACACAGTCATACATTGTCAGACCATGCACATGTACAGCACAGTATAAATTCAACACAGTACCATATGGTGGAGAACTAAAAGACAGTACAATCTGATCAGTACACAGTCATTCCCTGTCAGACCATGCACATGTACAGCACAGTATAAATTCAACGCAGTACCATATGGTGGAGAACTAAAAGACGGTACAATCTGATCAGTACACAGTCATACCTTGTCAGACCATGCACATGTACAGCACAGTATAAATTCAACACAGTACCATATGGTGGAGAACTAAAAGACGGTACAATCTGATCAGTACACAGTCATACCTTGTCAGACCATGCACATGTACAGCACAGTATAAATTCAACACAGTACCATATGGTGAACTAAAAGACAGTACAATCTGATCAGTACACAGTCATACATTGTCAGACCATGCACATGTACAGCACAGTATAAATTCAACACAGTACCATATGGTGGATAGCCAGTAGGTGGTGCCTTCTGAGAACCAACTGTGGATCTATACAGAACCAGTACAGACTAATGTGCAGTACATGCTCAAACATACAACAGTTCACTACAAGAACCAGTACAAGCTAAAGACAGTATATTCTGAAACGGTCTGTTCATAAGAGCAGTTAAAGGATAAATATTAGTATTGTGCGAGTCAGTGAATGAAGAAGAGAGTCAATCAAGGCTGATAACATACAAGTGTCGGGATACATAGAGCGAGATAGAAATGAGACAAGGAAGGGAGGAGGCAGGTGGAAAGGGAGTTCAGGTCATAGGAACTACAACCTTGTCAGTGTTTGCCTGGCTGTGGGTTGAGTGAAAGGCTGTCCCTTGTTGAGGTGACAAGCTTGTGCCCACCATCGAAACTCCTGTTGTAGGCAAGGAATTAGTGGTATACCTGTTTCCAAACTTTGACAGTGTTGAGACCATACACTCTTTAGGTACCATTGTAGTTTCCTCATATGCAGTCTGGCATATGGAATTAGTAGTATGCAAGATGCCATGAAGCCCAAGGCCTGCTCCTCATACGCAGTCTGGCATATGGAATTAGTAGTATGCAAGATGCCATGTAGCCCAAGGCCTGCAAATTTTTTCTTGCAGGGAGTTGGGTCTTTGTTGCCATTAAATGAAAATACTGAGTCAGTTGTCCTTGCTTGTCTGGCGTGAGATAAGCCATCTGGGCCGTTGTGTTCAAGCTGGCACCCAGGAATATTATCTGTTGTGAGGGCACTAGTTTTGATTTCTTTTCATTTACTGTGTACCCCAGACAACTTAATAACTTTTTTACGTATGCCAGATGCTTTAGTAGAATGTCCTTGCTCTCTGCTTGAATCAGGCAGTCGTCCAGGTATGGGTAAATTTTAATTCCTTTTTGCCTGCAAAATGCAATTACTGGTGCCAGGCACTTTGTGAAGACCCTGGGCGCAGTAGATAAGCCAAAGGGCAGTGCAGAGAATTGATAGTGCATTGAACCAGCTAGCAATCTGAGGTATCTTCTGCAGTTTTGTCTGATAGGGTCATGCAGGTATGCCTCTTTGAGGTACAAAGTCATGAGCCAAGCTTTCTTGCCCAGCATGGGAAGAAGCTGCTGTAGTGTCAACATCTTGAATTTCGGAACATCCAGGATTTAGTGAAGAAAGGTCCAGAATGGGCCTCCAGGCTTTGTCCTTTCTGGGAACCAGAAAGAGTCTTGAGTAAAATCCTTGTCCTTGCTCCTGTGGTGGTACCTTCTGAATAGCTCTCATGTCCATGAGTGCTGTAATTTGTTTTTGAGCCTCTGCCCATTGACTTGGTGGCAGATTTGGCATTCCTTTTAGCCTTGGCAGAGTGTGAAAGTGGAACCTGTAACCTTGAGATACAATGTTGAGAACCCATTTGTCTTTGGTGATGCAATGCCAGTTGTGATAGAAAAGTGCCTTTTTCCTCCTAAGGGGGCTGCCAAGAGAGAGCTGTTTGGCAACTGCAGTGGAAAGTCATTGAGGCTGCTTTTTATAAGGTTGAAGCCTGTCTTCCCCTTCTTTTTGGCCTGGTGTACCCCATTGTAGAGGCCTGTAAGGGCTTTGTGCCTGACCTCTACCTCTTAGACGTCTGTATCTGCCCCTTTGAGGTCAATCTGTGACTGGAAAGGACCAATTCTTTGTTGGCCAATTTCTGCTAAAACGAGGAGGCTGAACCTGTAAGAAATCTTTCACCGTTTGCATAGATTTTTGCCTTATCCTCCATCTGCTTTAATACCTCCTCTGCCTTAACTCCAAACTGCACATCCCGCTGCAAAGGTGCATCCAATAATTTGACCTTAACATGATCTGGTAACGTATGTTCTTTTAACCAAGCATGCCTTCTAATGACAGAGCCTGTAACTGCTGCTCTACAGGAGGCCTCTAAGGAATCAAATCCACATTGTAAAGTATGTTTTCCAACTTGTTCAGCTGCATGCAATAAATCCTGCATTTCTTTAAAGTTAGGAGGATCTGAATCTGTAAGCATCTTTTGTTTCAACTGCGACATTACAAATTGCTGACATTTTAGCATGTGGAACTGGCAATTCAAGGCTCTCATTGCTAAAGTCGCAGACGTATATACCTTCTTTCTCCATCTGTCTAACGCTCTGGAATCTCTGTCAGAGGGAACTGGGTTTTTTGCTGATGAGGCCTTAATCCCTTTGGGTCCCTGAGAAATAGTTTCAGGGTCAGCAACAGGGCTTTTGTACAGAAATTTGTTAGAGTCAGGGACTCTGTAATATCTATCAGGTTTAACTGGGGCTGGGGGTAAGGAGTCTGGGTTTAAACTGGATTCAGTGTACACATCATCCACAATATCTAAAACTGGCGGGATAGCAAGGGGTCTGTGTTGAGGCAATAAAAGGAAGTCTCTGAGCCTTTTCTTGGATTCTGAGTAATCCTGGCCTTCCCAATGGAAATGTTCCCTCATGGTATGTAAGGTCTCCCCAAAGGAGTAATCCTCAGGCGGAGAGGCTGATGGAACTGATTCCTCAGCATCAGAATCCTCATAAGGGGGAAAAGAATATCCTAGGTCCGAGGAAGAGTCTGAGGAAATGGACACCTGGTCAGAAGATTCATAGTCTGCATCCTGTTCTGGGCCTTTTATCAGGAGGGGGATGGGACCCCCTGATCAGGGTGATTAGGTCCTCGGCCATTTTTAGCATTTGCTTTTTAGGCATGGAAGCCTGTCCTGGAGAGAGTTGCTGTTTCTTTGCTTTTAAGGGGGGCTTAGATTTGGCAGAGGGTTTAATGGTTAACTGGGTAGGTCTAAAAGCACCCTCTGTCGCTGTGGATTGCTCAGCTACTTCGATTCCCTCTGTAGGGTTAGGATCGGAAAGCTGAAAACCTACTGCGTCCGAAGGCTCAGCCTGCTCCACGTGGGAGTCGGAGGCAGTCTGTGGTTCTGTGGAAGCGGTCATCGGGGGCTGCGTAAGCGCCTCGCTGAAAACCAGAGAACCGGCGACCGGCCTAGAAGAGGCCTCGTCGTCAGTTTTGGGCCTCGGATGCCTGTCCTTGTCCTTGCGCTTTTTATGCATTGCGGTCGTTGGAAGTTCCGACGGCATGTTGTAATTGAATTTTCTGCCAAAATAATGTCGGGAAAAATCAAACAGACGTTTAATAGTGCGCTTGTTAAACCTAGCACAAAACCGACAACCAGTGGCGTCATGGTCAGGGCCTAGGCATGGAATACAATAGGAGTGGAAATCCTTATGAGGTATTTGCTTCCCACAAGAAATACAATTATTAACTTTTACTGACATCGGTCTGAGGCTAGAAAAAGTTTCCCCAACAGGGTACTTAGCTTTTTTATAAGACTTCAGTTCTGGATTCGGAATGAAAATCTCAGGAGTTGGCCGACCGGCACTTGCGAACTGCTTCTGTTTTGGGCACCGTGCAGCAAGAAAGACTGAAGAAAATGGCGTTGGCTGCATCTTATATACCCCTGTCGCACTGACGTCAGGAAGGAGGCGACAGCAACTGACGCCGGACCAAGACTTTGGAACTCAGGCCGACTGGGGAACCGCCTGACGGCAGGATAACCCAAGTCTAATGACTGCAGCAGTGTAACTCGAACATCCTTGGTGCAGTTGCATTGTCATAGTGAGGCAAGATGTTTCAGGGACTTCTTAAAGAGAAGGCTATTGCTGACAGACCTAATTGAAGATGGGAGAGTATTCCATAGTTTAGCTACTGTTTGTTCAGCTGTGTGGGTAGGTCTCACTACATTTAAGAGCAGTTGGTTATAGGACCTAAGAGGTCTATTTGAATGACGTGTGAGTAGAGGACAAGGAAGGGCAGTTGGTAGGTTTATAAATAAACTTGTGTGCAATGATTAGTTGCATGTGTCCAACAATGTGGTAGTTCCAGTCAGTTTAGTAGGAGTAGTAAAGAGCAGCGGTGAGAAGAATAGTTAGCATTGGTTACAAATTTTGCGATTTTATTGTAGCAAGAGACTAGTTTGTGTTTTATAGAGGCCTGAATATTGGCAAAAGAGGTACACCATAAAGAAGTGATGGTAGAAGGAAGGAAGAAGCAGGTTTGCGGAGTAGCTGAGGAAGTATTTAAGTCTAAAAAGAGATCCAAGTTTTTGGTGTGTTTTTTTTAATATTGATTTGACTGTGCATGTCAAATGTCAGATTTTCATCTATGATGACCCCTAACAGTTTTGGTACTACTTCAATTACAGTTCTGTTTTGGGATTGGATGGTGACATTTTCTTGGTTTAATGAAGTGGATTTCTTTGGTTGAAAAAGAACAAGTTTAATTTGGGTTTAGGGCGAGATGGTTATTGGACATCCATAATTTTGTGCTAGTGATAATGTCTTGTGTGAGCAGGAGAAGGTCTGATAGTGAGTTGGCAGCACAGATGATTGTAGAATTATCTGCATATTGGATGACAGTAGTTAAGAGAGGTGTGGAAGTTATTGATAAAAATGTTGAACAAAAGGGTCCCTAATATGGATCATTGTGGAACACCTGCTTGTTGTGTCCAGGAAAGGAGAGAAAGAATTGTGTCATTTGGTTGCCTGTTGCCTGTTAGAGAGGTAATTTGAGAGCCACTCTAGGAATGGAGGCGAGATGCCTATGCTAGCCAGTTTAGTGATAAGGAAGAGTGGGAAACCATATCAAAGGCCTTGGAGAGATCTAGAAAGAGAGGGAAACAATTTTCCCTCATCTTGGGCCTGGTTGACTATGTCAGAGAAGGATATGAGAGCTGTAGTAGTGCTATGACCTGGTTGAAATCCATGCTGGGTGGGAGAAAGGATGTGATTGTGAATCACATAGTGAAGAAGTTGGGTGTGGAAGCATTTTTCTACAATCTTAAGAGATAGATGAGAGGGTAGCGATGGGTCAGAAGTTGGAAAAGTCTATATTACTGCCACCTTTATGTACAGGCAGAATGTAGGTCTTTTTCCAAATAGTGGGTATGTACAACTCTAGAATGGATCTGTTAAGTATACTGATGGGGTAGCGTATGGAATTGCCAGCAATTTGTAGGAATTTGGGAGGTAGGGTGTCTGGGCAGTAGAGCAAAGTTTGAGATTTTGAAGCAGTTTTGTATTGTGTTGGTGGGGACGAGTGAGCGAAGTTTGTGGATGGAGGAATATGGGTTTGGAAAGAGGGTGGATGTGCAAGAAAGGTGGCAGTTAGATTGGCAATAGTGTTGATAAAGTAAGAGTTAAGAGTGTAGCTATTTCTGTGAGTGTTTTGTCAGGGTTTGGGCATGGACTGTTGTTTGACTCTGGGTTTAAGTAGGGAATTAATGGTGCTCCGAAACTTTTTAGGGTTTTGTTTATGGTGGTTTTGCAGTGTAAGGTAGTGATCTTTTTTGTCTTTTATTTCTAGTTGCTTCACTTGATTATGGAGCTATTTGTATTTTGCCAGGTCGGAGATGTTTTTGATTTTTTACCAGCGTTTCCAAGCTTTGTCCCTTGCAGTCATGAGGTGTTTTGTGAGCCAGGTAGCATGATTAGTTTTCATCCTACATAGAAAGGGTGGTGCTTGGTTGCTTAAGACCTTGAAAAATCTTGCGTTAAAGAATTCAACAGAGTCATCTATGGGGAAGGGATTTCAATACGTTCCAACTGATGCATTGTAGGCAGTAAAATGTTGTGGAGCAGAAATGGGAAAGGTCTCTAGTATGTTTGTAGTGGTGACAGCTAAGTGATGGAGTGGTTTTTCAAAGTATAAAGGCAGGACAGTGATCGCTTATGCTACTGGGGAGAGAGTTCCTGTGTATTTTATTTGGGTCAGAGACCAGAATCCAGTCTAAGATGGAGCAACTGCTATTATTTTTGTTTGGTCTAGTTATGTCTGTGATTAGTTGTGTGACAGTATATAGGTTGATACTGGTGGAAGGATTTTGGTGGAAGATGTCTAGCCAATTAATACTGACATCTCCTAAAATGCTAGTTTCATTTTCTATATTATTTGATGCCCATGCAAGTATTTCCTCTAAGATAGGGATGTTACTGCCGGGTGGAATATATAACCCAATAAAACAATTGCTCATTTTAAGGAAGTATATTTATATTTCAGCCGATAATTTTGGGATTAGCCTGGTGTAAAGTATTACGGAGAAGGAGTAAGGATATAACAGACTCCTCCACCTTTAAGTGGTCAGTCAGATCTAAGACATGCAAAGCCTGCATCAAGGAATTCTGTATCTTTAACATAAGGCTTTACCCATGTCTCAGTGGCAGCTACGATGTCAGGTTTGTTATGGGCTGTCCAGGAATGGAATTCAGATATTTTGTTCTGGATGCTTTGGAGGTTAATGGTTGTGAAATTCAGCGATTTGTAAGAGTTAGGGGGGGGGGGGGACACATTGGGACAGTGTAGAATTTGGGGGTGGGAGAGGATTGAGTACCCGTCTTCTTTTTGCTGCCATAACTAGACTAAACAAAAACAGCATGTGTGGCTCTATCTTGAAGGATAATATGCAGATAAGGTTGAATTTTTGTTGAGTAGGGATTAAGTAGAGTGGGAAGAAATTTTATTTTTGAGCAAACTGTCCTGCATTTATTTATTTGCTTGATATTGCGTGTCTCTGTGTCTGCATTTTATTTTTCTGTTTTAGTGATGGTTAACAAAACTGCGCTGCATTTATTTATTTGCTTGAAATTGCTTTTCTCGGTGTCTGCATTTTGTTTTTTCTGTTTTACTGACAGTTAAAATTGTACTGCATTTATTTATTTGCTTGATATTTCTTGTCACTGTCTGGATTTTATTCAGCTGGGTTGGTTTACTTTCTGTTGAAGCCAGCTTTTTGTGTTATGTGATTCCCTGAGGCTCTAAAGTTTTCCTTTATAGTACTGGTATAAGGCATTACATTTCTGTGAAACTGTATCAGTATCTTCGCTGCTCCTTGTGGCCTGGCTGTGACTGATTCGATACCCATCTGGATACAGAAAGCTTCTATTAGCACACTTTTTTGTGCTTATCTGTTTCAGTGATAGTTAACAAAACTTGTGCTGCATTTATTTATTTGCTTGATGCTGCCGGTTTCTGTGCCTGCATTTTGTTTTTCTGTTTTAGTGATAGTTAACAAAACGGTGCTGCATTTATTTACTTGCTTCAGACTGCTTTTCTCGGTGTCTGCATTTTGTTTTTCTGCCACCCTCCCACCCCCAAGTGTTGTTATATTCTTTTCCCCCACCCTCCCACTCAAGTGTTGTTGTATTCTTAAACTTGGTGGCTTTGGAATTGCCCACCCCAGCTGTAAATTTGATTTTGGGCACTCCTCCCAGTCCCATCTCATTTGCTTACTGTGCTGAGTACAGAGTGATCATTTGGGAAGGACTACCCCCCCTTGCTTCTTTGATTTTGGACACTCCTCCCAGTCCCATATCATCAGCTCATTCTATTGTGTACAGACAGCGCATTTGGAAAGGCTAACTCCGTTAGTGTCTTAATCTTGAATTATCTTCCGTTTCTTCCCTCTACACTAAAAAAAAAATTACATTTTATTCAACTGCTTTTACTGTGATTGCGTTCTTCCTACTTTACCACCTTATTTTGCCTTGCTGCTTGCTCTTAAGTGTTGAAGTGCTTTTATTCTGCTATATTTATTACTGCTTGTTAGTAGCCTGATTAAATTTGTCTGTTATTCTAACCCTCTTAGTTCTGGTTTTAGTACTTTGGCTTCAGGCCAGTTATTTAACATTTAAGGTTTTTGTGGTCTACGCTCTTGTGGATAAAACCCTTCTCTAAACTCTCGCTCCATAAGTCCATCCAAGTTTCAGAACACTGTGTCTGGACAATTCCGTCAGTTTCTCCTGCCAGCCTGGCTGAAATGGGCATACTGAGACAGTATAGCAACTGCCTCATGTTCACCGAAAACCCTCATCTCCTAGCACATAATGATTCTACTTGCGAGAAATGCATCTATATCAGTAACCTGGAATCCATGCTCTCTTGTGTCACAGTCAGTAATCCTGACAAAGAGGAGATTGACAGCACAGACACCATACCACCCACATCACATAGCCAAGCACAACACACATCCCACCTATGCAGAGGTCCTCAATAAAAACTTACCTAACAGCAAAGACCTCAAAAACACACTCAAAATATTCCACACACAACAGCAAACACATTACAGACAGCGGACAACACAGTAGTGTCTCACAAACACAGCCCAACACTATGTCTGGACAATTCCGTCAGTTTCTCCTGCCAGCCTGGCTGAAATGGGCATACTGAGACAGTATAGCAACTGCCTCATGTTCACCGAAAACCCTCATCTCCTAGCACATAATGATTCTACTTGCGAGAAATGCATCTATATCAGTAACCTGGAATCCATGCTCTCTTGTGTCACAGTCAGTAATCCTGACAAAGAGGAGATTGACAGCACAGACACCATACCACCCACATCACATAGCCAAGCACAACACACATCCCACCTATGCAGAGGTCCTCAATAAAAACTTACCTAACAGCAAAGACCTCAAAAACACACTCAAAATATTCCACACACAACAGCAAACACATTACAGACAGCGGACAACACAGTAGTGTCTCACAAACACAGCCCATAAGGCACATCAACAAACCAAATGTGGTGGTGCTGCGGTAGCGCTGTCGCCTCACAGCTAGACATTGGCCCGTTCGATTCTCAGCTAGAGCATCTTCAGTGTGGAGACATTCGAGAATGGGCGTACCTTCGCTGAAGGTTGTGCGTCAGGGATGGCAACTCGGCACGTAAAAATCTACTGCCAATCATTAGCGGACCGGAGTTCTGCTGTGGTGACGCCTAACCAGGAAAAGCCGAAAGACACAAACAAACTAGTCACTGGCTACTCAGTTGTGAGACACCAAAGTCCCACTCACCAGGCTTGACAAGGAGAAGATCACAGTTAGTTGTCAGAATCCGCCACATCAGACACGCACTTAAGTCTCTCCACAACAGGTACAAGTATGACCATGTCACAGTTCACGTTAGTGTGAATGACTTGAGATGTACCTCCCTGGATTATATGAAGAGAGACATGACTAAGATCTCAGAGTATGCGTCCCAGGCAGGTATAACCTAGTCCTAAGCAGCATCCTAACTTCATCAAGAATTATACCAGAATACCAACAAAAAATAACTGACTTGGTTTCTAGTGTCATTCCAAGGGGATCCAGTATCTGTCTGCCTGGGATGACATGGTTGACAGGCCTCGATCCTTTACCAGACATGGCTTCCAATTGTCACCTCTGGGATTCAGGATTCTGGCCAAGGCTCTTGCCTCCCCATTTTGCCTTTTTTAGGCAATGTTCCAAAGACCAATCTTCCAACATAAAAGATCTGTCAAAAAGCAAATTGAACGTCATGCTGCTTAACGCTAGAAGTCTTAACCTGAAAATGCACTCACTGGAGGCTCTTCTCACACTGGAAGATGCCAACATCCGTGCAGTCATGGAAACTTGGTTAAAGGCTGCAGAGAGCACCCCTGCCTTACCAGGCTATACCTCTTTCCAAACATTCCAACCCCAAAATGAGGTCGGGAAGACTAAGGATGGTGGAGTTTCTATTTTCATTAAAGACAAACACCTCCAGACTGGTTTACCAGCATGATGCACTAGAACTACTCCGGATGCAACTGACAATTGGCAAGACACCTATCTAGGTTACAGCCAGCTATAGACCCCCTCCCTCCATGACTCCATCAAGGTACCCCCTAACACCCTGATCTTTGGTGACTTCATCTACTCCACCATAGACTGGGTGAACTATTCCTGCTCTAATGCACTCACCCGATTCCTTGACTTCATCAATTTTAACGCACCAGACCAGCTTGTCTCATCCCCCAAAAGGGGAGATAACATTATAGACTTGGTTCTCACAAACATGGGCAACCACTGTACCACCCTCATAGTAAGTTCTTCCCCTGGTAAAATCAGACCATTGGTCAGTCTCATTCGAAGTGTCTATCCTGTCCACCCCCCCCCCCCCCAGCTGTAACCAGGCTAAAAAAGTTCTCAAAAGCGGACTACAACCTTCTAAGGGAGGGTATCAGTAGCTTCACATCACCACCCCCTCAGAGAATGCAGACAAAGATGCTGAACAGTATGCCAATGCAGTACACAAGCACCTGTACAAATGCATGGAGTCAGCCATACCCACAGAACTAAAACCTGCTCCTCAAGGAAACACAGACCTATGTGGTGGGCATCCTCTATCAACAGGCTTTAACAACAAAAGGAAGAAACTGTTGTCCAAGGGTAATAAGGCACAAATTCCCAAATGGAAAAACTCCCTCCTTAGCCTCAACAAGCAAATTAGATCACGAGTGAAAACCTCCAAAGCCAATTATGAAATTAAACTAGCATCCGAAACAGAGGCTAACCACAAAGCCTTTTTCAGTTACATCAGAGCACCCATGGCAAAGCCAAAGTTTGTTCAAAATTAGTTCTTAACGATACCACTTACACTGATCCTGTTGACTTAGCCAACCTGCTTGCAGACAGGTTTCAGTGCAAACTTCACCCCCCAAAAGCCCATTCGACATCCCCGATACTGTCCCACACCTCACATCTCCGTAGATCAAGTGTTAAAGGCGCTATCCAAGGCAAAGAACACAGCTACCATGGGACCTGATAGTATCTCAAGCTGCATTCTGCACCATCTCCAACAAGAACTAGCCTCGCCATTGAGCACCTTATTCAACCATAGCCTACGTACAGGCTTCATTCAAGCAGAGTAGAGAACTGCCACTGTCATCTCCTTGTACAAAGGTGGTGCCACTACTGACCTTGGAAACTACTGCACCATTAGCTTGACAAGTCTGATCTGTAAGGCCATGGAGTGCATTTATTATGGACCTCACAAACAAGGACATAGGCAATCTCCAAGCACTTGACCCCACCCAGTTCGGATTAGTCAAGGGGAGATCTTGCCTGCTGAACCTGGTTGACTTTTTTGAGACTGCCACCAAGGAAATGAATGAGGGGAAGTTAGTACATACAGCTTACCTTGACTTGGCCAAAGCCTTTGACACAATCCCCCACTTGGGCATCATCAAAAAGCTAACTGAACTTGGCATAAATCCTTATCTCATCAGGTGGGTGGCCAACTGGCTCAGCAACAGGACCTACAAAGTCAAAATAGATGCCTTCACTTCAAACAGCAGACCTGTTACTAGTCATGTTCCCCAGGGATCTGTCCAGGGACCCCTACTGTCTGGCATCTACTTCTTAGAAGTCCAGGCAAAGACAAAAAGGCCTGAAGCTGACCAAGTCTGTGGACAACTGTAAGTTGGGTGTTGTCTTTGACTCCCAAAATGATGTTAACATACTACAAGAGGGTCTCACAGCAACAAATGAATGGTGCCAAAATCATGGCCTTAAGTTAAATGCAATATTATCATACCATTCAGCAAAAGCGCCACCCGTTCTGATAACATCAACATCAACCCCCTAAGTACACAACCTGTGGTGAGAGACCTGAGTACACAGGTTGACAACAATCTCACATTCAACCAGTATGTAGCGGCAGTGGTCAGAAAAACCTTTTAGTTGGTTCATCTCATAAGTAAATGGATTGCATCCAGAAAAAAGGAGGTTATTACCTCTCTATACTCCTCCCTCATTAGGCCAATAATCGAGTACAACCCTGTTCGGTATGTACCTCTCAAAACATCTGCACCAACTGGAAAGGCCACAGAAACACTTCACAAAGAGAATCCATGGCCTCCAACACCACCCTATGTGGACAGGTTCAAATCACTATCATTCTACTCGGTATCATACAGATTGCTCAGGGGTGATCTGTGTCTCGCCTGCAAGGCAATCTCAGACCCCTGCTCTACTAGAGATGCTCCATATCTGTAAGTCTAAATCCTCACATATTACCCGACTGAAAAGCCTAAATCTAATATGTGACATTAACAAAACCTGCTGGAGAGACAGGTTCGTCTCCCAGAGGCTGCCCTGTCTCTGAAATAGACTCCCCATACACGTCAAACAAAGTACGTCGCTGACCCTCTTCTTCAAGGGCAACCTTGATGAGTGGGTGGGAAACCATAAATTTGTCCCAAGGGTTCCACCTGTGTCCCTCATTGACAGGGGTGACAGGTGCTGACTGAAGTTTCTTTTTTGAGGATGAACGCTTGGCTAGGCCACGGCCATTAGCCTAGTAATCTCATATTTTTATGTCTATGGTATACAGACTAGGAGATAAGTTAGAGAACCTCATAGGATAGAGAGCTTGATGGGCTGTAGTGGCTGAAGGATGGGTATGTTGTGGAGAAGTTAGTTGTAGGAGGTAGAAGAATAGGGACCATGTGAAAAGTATAAAGTTAGAGGTTAGATGCATAGTGAAGGAGTTGAAGTGGAAATAGAGTGGAGGCTTAAAGTGTTAAAAGATAGAGGGTGTGGTAGTTTATGATAAAGTTGAGAATTAGTATATGGGCAGTATGTATAATTCATGGAGTGCTGAGGGTGTAAGTGGAAATGATGCAAGTTAGTGTGACTGGTGGGCTTGTGATGATGGATGGAGCTATGGTAAGAATAAATCTGATTGACAAAGGGGTGGATGAGATGGGAAATACTTCAAAAAATATCTGCACATTCCTGAAGAACATATTTGTCTTCTTTTTTGTTTGACTACCACCAACCCTGCCTCCTCCCGAATGGCCCATTTTTCCTCCTCGTCAAAAACTAAGACAAGGGAGATTATCACTCAGGCATCCATCTGTTTTGTTGGCTCTACTGCTCTCCACCCCTCCAGCAGCTCAGTGGAGACATTCCACAAAGCCATCACCATACACTCACTTATGAGCTGCCTCGTCCAATGTAGACTTCAGAATGTTAGCACCCTTCCTGTTAGATAACATCCACACCATCAGGACACCATTGTCATAATACCTGGTTGCCATGCTTATCATATCTACAATGGACCATGCTGTTTTTCTTCCACTATCACCCCCCCCCCCCATACCCAATGCATGCCAAGTCTGCACCCCCCCTCATGAACATTTCCAGCATATGGGTCAATAACTAATCCTGAGCTGCCTGGGTCATAGGGTATTATTCCTGGCAGCCGAACACATTCATTTGGTCCCACTAAGACTGGCATTTCCAGCAACCGGACAAGAGCAAAACTCCCTCGGGACACAAGGAGACAATCTGCCATGTTTAGAGCGCTACACAACACAGACCCCCGCAGAGCAATGTTCAGTCAAGGTCTACTTCTTGATCCAAGCAGAAGGAGACAATCTGCCATGTTAAAATGAAGAGCGCTACACAACACAGACCCCCGCAGAGCAATGTTCAGTCAAGGTCTACTTCTTGATCCAAGCAGAAGGAGACAATCTGCCATGTTAAAATGAAGAGCGCTACACAACACAGACCCCCGCAGAGCAATGTTCAGTCAAGGTCTACTTCTTGATCCAAGCAGAAGGAGACAATCTGGTTAAAATGAAGAGCGCTACACAACACAGACCCCCGCAGAGCAATGTTCAGTCAAGGTCTACTTCTTGATCCAAGCAGAAGGAGACAATCTGCCATGTTAAAATGAAGAGCGCTACACAACACAGACCCCCGCAGAGCAATGTTCAGTCAAGGTCTACTTCTTGATCCAAGCAGATGTCCTTCAGATTTCTGCCTATGTACAGTGACCAAACCTTGGGTAGAGAAGTGGCAACTGGTTTTGGTGAAACATGCCTAGCCCTGGACAGTTCTGCCAGACAGTACAGTTTTGTACCTACCATAAATGTAGATGTTCGAAGATCCACATTGCTGCAGTCCTAACACTAGGGTAGTCCGCTGTCCCTCGGTCGGCCCGAATATCAGAGTATAAGGCTGACGTCGGTCAAGGCGCATTTGACTGACATCAGAACGTCAGGGTACAAATGCGCATGACCGACGTCATATCCTCAGTCTTTTCTTGCCCCAGATGTCAGAAGACCCTAAAAAGAAAGGTCAAAACCCATAGACAACAACTAAACAACCAACCAGCCTAACACCAAAATATGTACAATATATACAATATATACACTATACCTCAGAGGGATAACCCAGCCCACACAACCACCTCAAACTACAGAGGGAAGGAGGGAGTAGAATTGGACTGCAGCAATGTGGATCTTGAACATCTACATTTATGGTAGGTACAAAACTGTACTATGTTCTTCATCTCACATTGCTGCAGTCCTAACACTTGGGTAGAATCCCAAAGCAGAGGTAAGGGAGGATGGCTAAACTATAATGAAGCAGGGCTGCCAAGATGCCCTGCAACACAGCAGTGGCAAAACCAGCCCTGGATTTAGAGTACAGAGGAAGGTGGTAATGCCTAGAGAAGGTATGCACTGAACTCCAAGTGGCTGCCTCCAAAATATCCTTAGTAGCCACCCCTCAAAAAGCTGTTGAAGTGGCAGTAGCCCTAGTGGAATGAGGCCTAATCCCAGCTGGAATCTCTTTGCCATGATGGGAATAACAGAAAGCAATGCAAAATCCAATCCACTTAGAAATAGTTTGTTTTGACACGGGCTTGCCCTGAGAGCACAAGGCAAAAGAAACTAACAACTGCTGAGATTGTCTGAACCCTTTAGTTCTGTCCAAATAATATCGCAACTGCCTGTGTACATCTAAGGTGTGCAAAATCTTTTCCCCTTTAGTTTGGGGATTTGCATAAAAAGTGGGCAAATGAATAGTTTGGTTTAAAGCCACACTAGAAACCACTTTAGGCATAAAGGAAGGATTAGTACGTAAAGATACCCTATCCTTATGGAAAATCAAGAAAGGCTCAACTGCCATAAGGGCCTGCAATTCAGAAACCCTTCTTGCAGAGGTAATGGCCAACAAAAAGCAGTCTTCCATGACAAATATTTCAACTCAGCAGTAGCTGCAGGCTCAAAAGGTTGTAGAGTGAGTTTCTCCAACACAAAATTGAGATCCCAAGCAGGAGTAGGAGCTCTCGTGGGGGTCTTATATTCTTTGCCCTCTAAGAAATTGCTTGAACAAAGGATGAGAAAACAATGGTGGGTCACAGTCATAGTGAGCTGAAATTGCTGCAGCATGAATCTTAATAGAAGAGAAGGACAAACCTTTGTCCAATAACTCAGTAAGATATTGAAGAGCCACACTTAAATCAGGCTCAGAAACATCCAAATCCTTAGCTGCACTCCAAAATAAAAATCTCTTCCATTTATCTGCGTACACTTTCCTTGTACTAGGCCTTCTAGCTTCCAAAATCACATTCAAAACTTGTTGTGGAAGTTGAGACCCTTTATGGTTTAAAACAGAATATGCCATGCTGTTAGGTGAAGAGAGTGAAGCTTGACATTGAGCAAATGACTGTCCTCCTGGGACAACAGATGAGGAATCAAAGGCAAAGGCCATGGAGGCGTCCGTACCAGACTTCTCAGTAATGGGTACCAGTGCTGTCGAGGCCAATCTGGAGCTATCAAAATCATCCTTGGCTTGTCCTGTCTGGCCTTCAGAAGTACCTTTGGGAGGAGAGGCAGAGGTGGAAAGGCATACACATGAAGATTTTTCCAACTGAATGAAAGAGCATCCACCTTCCAAGCTGTGGGATGAAACCGCTTTGTGCAAAACTTTGGCAGCTGGTGGTTTAGTGGAGAAGCAAACAGATCTATGTCTGGAGTTCCCCAGGACACTGTCAATTTCTGAAATACATGAAGATCCAGTTTCCACTCGTGGGGATCCATGATTTGTCTGCTTAACACATCTGCTAAGGAGTTCTGTGCTCCCGGCAGAAACCTTGCCTGAAGACGTAGTTGTAAACTGAGAGCAGTCTCCCACAGAATCATTGCTTGCCTGCATAGAGGATAAGAATGTGTTCCCCCTTGCTTGTTGATGTACCACATGACAGTTGTGTTGTCTGTTAGAATCAACACCTGCCCTGGAAGAAGTAAATCCTTGAAAGCTATTAATGCAAACTGGACTGCTAACATCTCCTTCAAGTTGATATGTAGATGTTGTAGTCTGACAGGCCACTTGTCTTGTATCCACTTTCCATTTAGATGAGCTCCCCAAGCTTTGTCTGAGGCATCTGTTGTTAAAATTTGATTCGCCTCTGGCCGGGTCACAGAGAGTCCCTTGTTTAGGTGACATTCCTGAGCCCACCACAAAAATTCCTTTTGAATGCAAGGTATTATTTGAATGACAGTGTCCAGATGCTGGCAGTGCTGTGTCCATACAGCTTTGAGATACCATTGCAACTTCCTCATATGCAGTTTGGCATTGGGAAGCACCAGAATACAAGATGCCATGAACCCTAAGGCTTGAAGGACTGTCCTTGCAGTCAGCCCGGACTGAAGAGATAGATGATGGAAGTAAAGGGAAAGATTCCTTTGTTTGTCCGGGGTTAGAAAGGCCATCTGGGATGCTGTATTCAGTCTTACTCCCAGAAAGCACATGTCTTGAGAGGGTACTAGACTGGACTTTATTTCGTTCACAGAATACCCCAGGCATCTTAGCACTGCTATCACATATTCCAAATGACGAAGAAGCTCGTCCCTTCCTTGAGCCAGTATCAGGCAATCGTCCAAATAAGGATAGATTTGTATTCCTTTTAGCCTGAAGAAAGCTATCACTGGAGCCAGAACTTTCGTAAATACTCTGGGCGCAGTAGATAAGCCAAAGGGCAATGCAGAGAACTGATAGTGAGAAGTCCCAGTCCAAAAACGCAGATACTTCCTGCAACTTAGCCTGATAGGAACATGAAGGTAAGCCTCCTTGAGATCCAAAGTTACCATCCAGTGATCCTTGCCCAGTAGAGGTAAAAGCTGTTGTAACATCAACATTTTGAACTTGGGAATGTCGAGGATAGATAAATCCAAAATTGGTCTCCACGTGTTCCCCTTTTTTGGCACAAGGAACAGGCGAGAATAAAATCCTTGGCCCCTTTCTGGCATAGGAACCGGCTGTATGGCCCCTATTTGGAGTAACAGAGAAATTTGCTTGTGAGCCTCTATTCTTTGCTGAGGAGGAATGTCTGGCATGCCTTTGAAAGGAGGCAAGGTATGGAAATAAAACCTGTAACCGTGATGTATGATATCCAGTACCCATCTGTCTTGGGTAATCAAACTCCAATTTTCTTTGAAAAGTGCCAACCTTCCTCCCAAAGGTGCTGCCAGGCGAGAAGGTTCTGGCAGCTGAAAAGGTAGGTCATTGGGTCTGTTTACGAAAGGACTGACCCCTGCCCTCACCGAAGACTGTGCAGGAGAACTCCTGTCCTAGGCCTGAAAGAGCCCTGACCTCTGCCCCTGCCACGTCTAGATCTACCCCTAGACTGGGAATCATAAGAAGGATACGTCCACCCTTTAGTAGGCCAATTTCTACTAAACTTTGGAGGCTGAACCTGCAAAAATCTTTAACAGTCTGCATAGACTTAGCCTTGTCTTCCATTTTCTTTAAAACTGCCTCAACAGGAGAACCAAACAAGACATCAGATTGCAAAGGGCATCCAAAATCCTAGTTTTAACATGGTCAGATAAATTTTGATCCCTCAGCCAGGCATGCCTGCGAAGAACTGACCCAGTGGCAGCCACCCTAGACGAGGCCTGTACAGCATCAAAACCACATTGCAAAGAATGCTTACCCACCTGTTCAGAAACATGCACTAAATCTTGTAACTCTTTACAATCAATACCTTCAGAGCATCAACCTTAGATTTCAACTGTGAAAGGAGATAATTTTGATATTTCAACATGTGAAACTGGCAATTCAAAGCTCTCATAGCTAGAGTGGAAGAAGTATAAACTTTCTTTCCCCATCTATCCAAGGCCCTGGCCTCTTTATCTGCAGGAACCGGATTCTTGACAACAGAAGCCTTTACACCCTTAGGCCCCTGGCTAACAGTTTCTGGGTCTGCCCTAGGACTTTTAAAAGAAACTTATGAGCTTCAGGCACCCTGTAGTACCTATCTGGTTTAACAGGAGCAGGAGGCAAAGAGTCAGGATTTAGCGAAGCCTCTGCAAACACATCTTCCACTACATTCAGAACAGGAGGTATAGCTAAAGGCCTATGCTGGGGTAAAAACAAAAATTCCCTAAGCCTTTTCCTGGAATCAGAGAAATCCTGACCTTCCCATTTAAAATGTTCTCTCATGGAGTGAAGGGTCTCTGAAAAAGAAAAATCCTCAGGAGGAGAAGCAGAAGGAGTAGAATCATCCACATCAGAATCAGAATAATGAGAATACTCCTGCAAGTCTTCAGCCGAAGACTCAGACACATCCGAAGCCTGCTCATAATCCCCCAACACAGGTTCCATCCTAGGCCTCTTATCAGGAGGGGGAATAGAGCCTCTAATTAAAGTTATTAAATCTTCTGCCATTTTAAGCATGTGCTTTTTGGGCACAGAACCTGAAGAACTAGGAGTGACACCCACAGAAGCAAAACTAGACCTGCCTCTAGGAGAAGCCTTGGAAGCAGAAAGATAGGGCCTAGACACCTTAGGAAGGGAGGGGAGTACAGTTACCTGAGAAGCCCCTACAGCCTGACCTGCCTCCTGGGAGGCCACATCCTGTAAAAACACAGTGTCACCCTGGGACTCCATAGAGGCCTCCGTCGGAACCACCGGTTCCACTGACGCCTCTAAAGAACCGGCGTCCGGTTCGGACAACTCCTCTAACCTAGGTTTAACTGCCTTGTCCTTGCGCTTCTTAGAGGAAGTCGGCGTCGGAGCATCCGACGGCATATTGTAATTGCACCGCTTCCCAAAGACCAACCTGGCACAATCCAACCTACGCTTTATAGTGCGTTTATTAAACCTAGCACAAAAGCGACACCCAACAACGTCGTGCTCAGGTCCCAAACAAGGTATACACAAATTATGGTAATCCCTATGCAGTATCTGTTTCCCACAAGAAATACAGTTATTCACTTTTTCTGACATCCGGTAAACCACTGAGGCAAGAAAAAACCAAAATATTCCCAACGGGTACTTAACCAACTCTGACTTCGGTCTGAAACTCCGAATGAAAAATTTCAGACGGCACTTGCAACACTGCTTCTGCATCGGACCATGCGGCAAAAAAGACTGAGGATATGACGTCGGTCATGCGCATTTGTACCCTGACGTTCTGATGTCAGTCAAATGCGCCTTGACCGACGTCAGCCTTATACTCTGATATTCGGGCCGACCGAGGGACAGCGGACTACCCTAGTGTTAGGACTGCAGCAATGTGAGATGAAGAACATCTGTGCTACTACACTGTAAAGGCAAATGCATCATTGTCTCGAGTATATAAAACAAATAACTAAACACACTACTGTCAAGGGTGGATGATGAAACTGAAGAGGAAGGATAAAACAGAGCTGTGGCTGTTGAAGGGAGAAGCTTCAATACAGATGAAGGCAAATATTACTTCCTAGACAGAGTTGATGGCCTTGGAACAACTTCATACAGATGAGACAGAACTGTGATGGAGGGAGCAGCAGCTACAAACCTCAAATGTACTCAAGGCCACAGGTCTTCTTCTATTAAACATTGTCATATGTTTGTACACCATTCATCGCGGAGTTATAATTTTGGTAATGCAGGCTCGGAGGCTTTGTTACATATGGAGTGATGAATATGGCTGCTTACTCTCAAACTTGGAAACGTGGAATCAACCAGCATATAACTCACAGGTACATCAGGATTTAAGTATGGGTAAGTGCAGCATTCAGGTAACTCCTGCTAGACAAAGGAGACTGGGATGATGATAATGTGGAGGTGGTGAGGGGAAGTAAGGAACCACTGAAGATGGGGAAGAGTGCACAACAGTTAGCAACAATAATACAGGATTTGAAAAAAAAAGCAGAAAGATGGAAAGACCCGGATAAAACTCGAGAAAAATAAAAGAACTACATTCATGGTGTGGATATCACAGAACGAGATGAAAGCTTGCAAAGTCCAAAAGCATTACTGGATAAGGTATCATTTGTCTTGATTACTGAAAGACAGGATGGAAAAGAACTCAAGCAGCACAATGAAGACATCTGTAATTAAAAACAAAGTTATCAGTATAGAAAGGTGACCAGGTTAAAAGGAAGAAATTGTTAGCTGATGGAGCAATTAATATACTGTGAGATAAGTCAGCTCCGCTGGCTCAGAGAGACAAAGCCCTATCTACAACCAAGTGACCTGAGTCAAACAGCGGACCAGGTGTTTGCTGGAGCTAGTGTGGAAGGAAAGAATATTTGTGTAAAAATCTTACCATAACCATAGATGTCCCTCTCTTCGATATGCTGCAGTATTCATAACATTAGAGAGTCTGCCTCTGGTGGACTCGTCCGGCCAGTATCCAAAGGTCTTCATGCTACTGCAAGGTACATGCTACGCTGCACAACATAACGGGTACGTCGACCAGACATCAGCACACACCTACCTCAGAATTGTATGCCACCTAGCAGCAGCGTGAGATCCTAGTTGAGAAGCATATCAGCAGGAGAATTAGGCAAGCACCAGGGTAAGGGGGAGAACAATACTGCAGCATACAGAAGAGAAGGACATCTATGGCTAAGATAAGATTTTATACAACTATTCTATGTCCTCCTATTCATATGCTGCAGTATTCATAACATTAGGGAGAATGCCAATGCTCAAGCTTGCTTCAGGTTGGGAGGAGTTAGACTATGCTTTTTCTACAAATGCATGCAGGATTGCTCTTGCAAACCCAGCTCTGGACTTGGAGATGGTGTCAAGCGTGTAGTGTTTAGTGAAAGTATGGACAAAGGACCATGTAGCTGCCACTAGTATAGAGCCAATGTCCAAACCTTTAAAGAATGACCCTGAGGAAGAAACTGCTCTAGTAGAATGAGCCTTCACTCGGTAAGTAAGGGTCTTACCATTAGATAAATAACAAAAGGAAATAGCTTTAGAAATCCAGTTACAAATAGTTTCCTTGGAAACTGACTGACCTAGAGCTCTTGGGCGGTAAGAGACAGACTGCCAGTCTTATGAAACAGTTTGGTTTTGTCAAGGTAGTATCTAAGCTGCCTATGTACATCTAAAGTGTACAATATTTTCTCACTGGGACACAGAGGAAGTGAAAAAGGTAGGAAGGTTAACTCATTTACTACTTTGGGCATAAAGGTAGGGTTAGTGTGCAGGGAAACCCTATCTCTACGAAAGGCAGTGAAAGGGGGATTGGACATCAGGGCCTGTAACTTTGAAACCCTTCCAGCATAGGTAATGGCCACTAACAAATCCATTTTCCAGGTGCAATGCTGCAGGAGAGATGAGCTTCCTGGCTCAAAAAGTCCAGTGTAAGCTTCTCTAGCACAAAACTGAGATCCCAAGTAGGAGGTACTGGTTTCCATGGCGGTCTGATATGAGTTTTACCTTTAACCTAGAGGTCAAAGGCGGAGACATATGCAGGCAAAGCACAGATGGCTGAAAAGTGAGCCTTCACCGAAGACTAGGGCACCCCAGCCCTCATCAATCACAAAGATAGGACAAGACCACCAGAACATCAACTGACAGCGGTTGTAGGTCCTTTCTGTGACACCAGATGGAAAACCTTTTCCATTTGGAAATATACGATTTCCTAGTTGCGGATTTTCTGGCCTCCTGCAAAACTTGTAGCATGTCCTTTGAAAAGAGGTGTCTATAAGGGATTAAAACTCTATCACCCACAAGGTCAGGTTCGGGGTTGAGAGTTGTGGATGCACAAGGGTCCCCTTAACCTGTGTGAGTAGATCCATCCTGTGGGGTAACTTGGGATAATTTCCCCTGGCTAGGTGCAGGAGAAGGGGGAACCAGTGCTGCTTTGGCCAAAAGGGAGTAACCAACAAGATTTTTGGCCGAGCCTGCTGAAATCTTCAAGTAGGACACTTTGCAGAAGAGGTGGTGGTGGGGGGGGGATCCACACAGAAACATCCCATTCCAAGAGAAAGATAGAGCATCCACTTTCCACATCAGGGGATGTGGGACCTTGGCACAAAATTATGGAAGTTGTCTGTTCATGGGGAAGGCAAAGACAGCCAACGACATATTAGGTCCTAAAACACATCCCCGTGCAGCATCCATTCATGGGATTGGGTCATGGACCTGCTTAAAGAGTCTACCACTGTATTCTGGGTTGAGGGGAGATAGATCACCTGAAGGGTGATTTGGTTTTGTAAAGCCAATTTCCAAGTGAGTAAGGCTAGTCTGCACAGAATGTAAGACTTCATTCCCCCCTGCTTGTTGATGTAACAAAGAGCTGTGGTGATGTTTGTGAACCACCTAAGTACTCCTGGAATTGGGTTGGTGTTTAAGATTTGCAGTGCAAAAACCAGTGCCCTCATCTCCTTTACAGTGATGTGTTCCTGTGCCTGTTTGGCAGACCAAACATCTCTGACCCTCGAGGCTTGAAGAGTTGCACCCCAGCCTATGTCTGAGGCTTCTGTAAATACCTCTAGGGAAGGAAGGGGTGGTTGCAGAGGTAGGTCACGGTTTTTGTTTACCTGCAGGAGCCACCATTCTACTTCCCTTTTTATGCAAGGAAGGAGTGGGACCAGAAACTCCAAAGGATGCGAGTGTTGCATCCATACAGTTCTTAGATACCATTGCAACTTCCTCATGTAGTCTTGCTAAGGGTATCAAGGGGACAGTGGATGCCATGCACCCTAAGAGACGGAGGAAGTCCTTGGCAGTCGATGATTGAACAGGAAGGATGCTCTGAAAACAGGAAGTCAGGAACAAGATCTTCTATATGAGTAGGGAGGCTAGCATTTTGCCTGTTTGTATCCTGCATCTCACGAGAATGTGCTCCTGAGAAGTGGTGGGAGAAGACTTCTGGAAATGTATATTGAACCCTAAACTCTGTAGAAGGACAATGGTGAAGGACAGATTTTCCTGAAGAAATTCTGGGGACTGTGCCTGAATCAGAAGGTCTTAGAGGTAAAAGAAGACCTGAATTCTGCAGAATGCTATGCCAAGAGCCAAGCATTTTGTGAAAACTCTTGGTGCCGTAAAGAGACCAAAGGGCAAAGCACAAAATGGAAAATGCAAGGAAGCAACTGAATAACTTCCTGAACACTGGGGTGAACAGGAATGTGAAAGGCAGGCATCTTTTATGTCTAGGGACACCATGCATGCCTGGAGAAGAATTACAGGGAGAAGGGAAGGTAAAGTCAACATACAGAAAGAAGGGACTTTGAGAAAGGTGTTTAAATGAGAAAGGCACAGGATGGGTGTCCAAGGGCTATCCTTCCTGGCTGACCAGGAACATCCTGGAGTAAAAATCCCTTTCCTTTTTGGGAAGTGGGAACTTCTTGGATAGTCCCGAGAGATCAGGTCTGTGATGACCTGAGGAAAGAAGTTCAAATAATATTTGGGGGAGGTGGGATCCCCTCTGAATGAGGGGAATTTTCCCCAAACCATGAAATACATGAAATATCCGGTTTTGATTATGGAAAGTACCCAAGAGTCCTGAGTAATCAGCTTCCAAGCAGCAAGAGATAGGCGGAGACGAAGAGACAAGGGAATAGATGGACCTAGTGGCCAGTAGTCACAGACTACCTGGCTTGGGTTGGGACTAAATGTACTGTTTTGGAGCAGTGGTGGAAGATGCAAACTTTGAAGAGGCTGGCTTTCTGGGTCCTCTCTTACTTTTAGAAGATGATGACGACAGGGATTGCTTTCTTACAAATGCAGTCTTAACCAGGTAATTCATAGGTTCATAAATGTGTACTAGGCTAATGGCCCTGGGGCCTTTACAAGCCTAGCCCATAGATGTGCCCTGCCATCGTGCTGCCCGAAGTTAGTTCCCAGTGCCTCTATCAAGTACAGCCACTGGAGTAATCCCCGGGGTGAACTTTCTATTACCCATCCACTCATCAAGATTTCTCTTGAAGAGGGACAGCGAGGTGCTCTGCTTGACATGTATGGGAAGTCTATTCCAGGGCATGGGCAGTCTCTGGGTGAAGAACCTGCCCCTCCAGCATGTTCTGTTGAATGTGGTAATGAGGTTGAGGTCTCTGGGGCATGTGGTGTGGAGGGATTGGGACTTCTTTAGATGTAGCATTTCTAACAGAGCTAGGTCAGACATGGCTTTGTAAGTCAAGCAGAGACTGCATCTAAGTAGGTGATATGAGAAAGAGAATAGCTGGAGTCTTTTGAGTCTGTCCATATAAGACATGTATTTAATGCCTAGGATCCTCTTCGTGAGGTACTTCTGTGGTTTCTCCAGCTGCTGCAGGTCTCTAGTGAGGTACATGACAAATGGGGCATTATACTCGGTGATTGGTCTAATAAGAGAAGAGTAGAGAGATGATGATGACCTCTTTCTTCCTGGATGCAAAACCCTTGGTAATGAGATGTGCCACATAGAAGGACTTTCTGATCACAATGGCAATGTGGTGGTCGAAAGAGAGGTTGCTGTCAGCCTGCATCCCCAGATTTCTTATAACGCCTTCAGTGTTCAGTGGGCTCTCATCGATGTGGTAATTAGTGGGAACTGAGTTTTTACCAGAGGGGATGAGGACACATTTTTTGGAGTTAAGCTTAAGGCTATGGTTTCAACACCAGTCACTGGTCTCAGTGAGGCCTTCCTGTAGGATGGCTGCATCACTTGGGGGAGTTAATAATGGCTCCCAGCTTGCAGTCGTCTGAGAACTTGATCAGCCAGAGTCCCTTTCTGTTGGCCTGGACTTCTGAGAAGTAGATGCCAAACAGGAGAGGACCCAGGACCGATCCCTGTGGGACTCCACTCATGACTGGTCGGCAGTCTGACTTGGAGTCCACTACTTTCCCACTGTGTGTTTTGGAACTGGAACCGTGGAACTGGAGATACAAGAGTGCGTTTAAGATCCTGTAACTCGTTCCCTTTCTCCTGAAGAGACTTAGAGTTCTGCTGCTGAACTCCAAACAAGACTTTGTTATCCAAGGATTCATCCAGCAATTTGGCCTTGAAATCTTTGTGCAGAGGTTGTAGCCTGAGCCAAAAGTATCTACTGAGGACTGATCCAGTGGCAGCTAACCTAGCGGAGGCATCAGCAGCATCATAACTACACCTGATGGAGTGCCTAGTCACTTGTGCAGAAGAATTAAGAATAGCTACTAATTTAGATTTTGCTGGGGAACTTGGGATGTCTGCCAAAAATTCCCCTGCATCAGCCAGAAGGGCCAGGGGGTACTTTGCCATGTGGGTCTGATAATTTATTGCACAGAAGGTCATGGAATCATAGGAGGTTACGAGGCTAATGGCCCTGGTGCCCTTACAAGCCTAGTCAAGAGTTTATCCCTAGAAAGAAACCTCAGTCAACACCTGTCGCCCCTGTCAAGGAGGGACACAGGTAGAACATCTAGGTTGCACTTGAAGAGGATCAGCGAGGTGCTCTGTTTGACATATATGGGAAGTCTATTCCAGAGACTGTGCAGCCTCTGGAAGACCAACCTGTCTCTCCACCAGGTTTTGTTGATGTTGCATATTAGATTCAGGCCTTTTGAGTGGGTAATGCATGAGGAAGTTAGACTTACGGATATGAAGCATCTCTAGTAGGGCAGGGTCTGGGATTGCCTTGTAGGCGAGACACAGATCACCCCTGAGCAATCTGTATGATACCGAACAGAGTGATAGTGATCTGAGCCTGTCTGCATAGGACAGGTGTTGGTGGCCATGGATTCTCTTTGCAAGGTATTTCAGTGACCTTTCCAGTTGATGCAGATGTTTGGAGAGGTACATATCAAACGGGACGTTATACTCAATTATTGGTCTAATGAGAGAGGAGTATAGAGAGGTAATAACCTCCTTTTTTCTGGATGTAATCCCTTTACTTATGAGATGAACCAAGTAAAAGGCTTTTCTGACCACTGCCGATACATGATGGTCGAATGTGAGGTTATCAACCTGAGTGCCCAGGTCTCTCACCATAGGTTGTATGCTTAGGGGTTGCCGTTGATGTGGTAATCAGTAGGGGCCATGTTTTTGCCAAATTATATTATGATACATTTGTTTGCAAAAAAACGCCAAGTAGTAAATGGATAAATGTTTCATTGCCCAGAGAAATGAAAATATAAAATCCAAGCACAATTAAGGCAACAAAACAACCATGGACAATACTCCGTTCAAATAACATAAAAACTTTTTATTTAATAACATGTACAGTAGGCGCTTTCACTATAAGCTTCATCAGACCATCATAGCACATTTCTAAAAGCACAAGTATATAAATCTTTGTCAATCACCCAAGTATCCAATAGAAAACATGCTGTCATTCAAAATATTCAGCAGCTTAAAGACATCATTAACTTCATAGCCATCCCTAGCTGAAAGTAAACCTAACAGTAACAACAGTGTATACCTCAATAAAAATTTAAAATAAAATGATGCAACAAAGTGCATAACCATGCATAAACATAGAAATGAAATATATATAAAAATGTATGAGTGTATATCTATAACAGGAATCAACCAACAGTTAGTCTCCTTGATTTAAAAATGGGCTTCAATGACGCTCTCTCATTCAACCCCTTTCCTCTGTCTGCCCAGAGTCTCAAAATTAATTTTACCTCCCTACCTTCTGTGTGGTTTCTTATATCACCACCTCTTATAGAGGGTAAAATCCGATCTATAACCATAAATTTAAACTGATGTGCATTTCCTTCTAGAATAACATGCTTCAATAAAGCATTATTGATAGACTTGATTCTTATATTATAGCCATGTTCTTTGATTCAATGTCTCAGGGTCCCATCAGTTTTACCAATGTAGAACGAAGTACATGTGCAACAATATGCCAAATACACCACATGCTGAGTTCCACAGCAGGCATATACACTAAACCTAAAAGACTGACCA